>NW_026735411.1:0-130748 GCF_949786415.1 Peromyscus eremicus
AATGTCACTATTGTGCTCCCATTGCCATACACAGTGCAAATAGCACTCACGTCTTTTCCCAGCAAGTACAGTGTATTGGACTGAATAGGAGCTACTGTTCTTGTCAGTTTACTATGCAGAGTTGAACTAGATATGGTCCGTGTGTGTAGGAAGCACAGTTCTTTTGTTCTGAGCAAGCTCACTGTTTGGACCCCATAGGAAACACAGTAGAGTAGAAGAGTGCTCTTTTCTCTAAAGCAGAGTGTGTTTCTTGTAAGGCGAGCTACCGTTTGTTTCCCAGTCCTAAATGGAGTGGAATCACATGCAGTTTCTGGTCCTATCAGCAAGAGTTGTTTTCTGGTAAAGAAAGTCACTATTGCACTCCCATTGCCATACACAGTGCAAATAGCCCTCGCGTCTCTTCCCAGCAAGTACAGTGTATTGGACTGAAGAGGAGCAACTGTTCTTCTCAGTTTTCTAAGCAGAGTTGAACTAGATATGGCCCGTGTGTGTAGGAAGCACAGTTCTTTTTTTCTGAGCAAGCTCACTGTTCTGGCCCTATAGGAAACACAGTAGAGTAGAAGAGTGCTCTTTTCTCAAAAGCAGAGTGTGTTTCTTGTAAAGCGAACTAGAGTTTGTTTCCCAGGCCTAAATGGAGTTGAATCACATGCAGTTTCTGGTACTACGAGCAAGAGTTGTTTTCTGGCAAGAAGATCACTATTGCGCTGCCATTGCCATACACAGGACAAATAGCACTGGAGTCTGTTCCCAGCAAGTACAGTGTATTGGACTGAAGAGGATCTACTGTTCTTGTCAGGTTCCTAAGCAGACTTGAACTAGATATGGCCGTGTGTGTAGGAAGCACAGTTTTATTGTTCTCAGCAAGCTCACTGTTAGGAAAACATAGGAAACACAGTAGAGTAGAAGAGTGCTCTTTTCTCAAAAGTAGAGTGTGGTTCATGTAAGGCGAGCTAGCATTTGTTTCCCAGTCCTAAATGGAGTTGAATCACATGCAGTTTGGGGTCCACGAGCAAGAGTTGTTTTCTGGTAAGAAGAGTCACTATTGCGCTGCCATTGCCATACACAGGACAAATAGCACTGGCGTCTGTTCCCAGCAAGTACAGTGTATTGGACTGAAGAGGATCTACTGTTCTTGTCAGGTTCCTAAGCAGACTTGAACTAGATATGGCCGTGTATGTAGGAAGCACAGTTTTTTTGTTCTGAGCAAGCTCACTTTTCGGAACACATAGGAAACACAGTAGAGTAGAAGAGTGCTCTTTTCTAAAAAAAAGAGTGTGTTTCATGTAAGGCGAGCTAGCATTTGTTTCTCAGTCCTAAATGGAGTTGAATCACATGCAGTTTCTGGTCCTACGAGCAAGAGTTGTTTTCTGGTAAGGAAAGTCACTATTGCGCTCCCATTGCCATACACAGTGCAAATAGCACTCGCGTCTGTTCCCAGCAAGTACAGTGTATCGGACTGAAGAGGAGCTACTGTTCTTGTCAGTTTCCTAAGCAGAGTTGAACTAGATATGGCCCGTGTGTGTAGGAAGCACAGTTCTTTTGTTCTGAGCAAGCTCACTGTTCGTACCCCATAGGAAACACAGTAGAGTAGAACAGTGCTCTTTTCTCAAAAGCAGAGTGTGTTTCATGGAAGGCAAGCTAGCATTTGTTTCTCAGTCCTAAATAGAGTTGAATCATATGCAGTTTCTGGTCCTACGAGCAAGAGTTGTTTTCTGGTAAGGAAAGTCACTATTGTGCTCCCATTGCCATCCACAGTGCAAATAGCACTGGCGTCTCTTCCCAGCAAGTACAGTGTATCGGACTGAAGAGGAGCTACTGTTCTTGTCAGTTTCCTAAGCATAGTTGAACTAGATATGGGCCGTGTGTGTAGGAAGCACAGTTTTTTTTTCTGAGCAAGCTCACTGTTCTGGCCCTATAGGAAACACAGTAGAGTAGAAGAGTGTTCTCTTCTCTAAAGCAGAGTGTGTTTCTTGTAAGGCGAGCTATCGTTTGTTTCCCAGTCCTAAATGGAGTTGAATCACATGCAGTTTCTGGTCCTACGAGCAAGAGTTGTTTTATGGTAAGAAGAGTCACTATTGTGCTCCAATTGCCATATACAGGACAAAGAGCACTGGCGTCTGTTCCCAGCAAGTACAGTGTATTGGACTGAAGAGGATCTACTGTTCTTTCAGGTTCCTAAGCAGACTTGAACTAGATATGGCCGTGTGTGTAGGAAGCACAGTTCTTTTGTTCTGAGAAAGCTTACTGTTCGGACCCTATAGGAAACACAGTAGAGTAGAAGGGTGCGCTTTTATCAAAAGCAGAGTGTGTTTCTTGTAAGGCGAGCTAGCGTTTGTTTCCCAGTCCTAAATGGAGTTGAATCACATGCAGTTTCTAGTCCTATGAGCAAGAGTTGTTTTCTGGTAAGGAAAGTCACTATTGTGCTCCCTTTGCCATACACAGTGCAAATAGCACTCGCGTCTGTTCCCAGCAAGTACAGTGTATCGGACTGAAGAGGAGCTACTTTTCTTGTCAGTTTCCTAAGCAGAGTTGAAGTAGATATGGCCCGTGTGTGTAGGAAGCACAGTTCTTATGTTCTGAGCAAGCTCACTCTTCTGGCCATATAGGAAACACAGTAGAGTAGAAGAGTGCTCTTTTCTCAAAAGCAGAGTGTGTTTCTTGTAAGGCGAGCTAGCGTTTGTTTCCTAGTCCGAAAGGGAGTTGAACCACATGCAGTTTGAAGTCCTACGAACAAGAGTTCTTTTCTGGTAAGGAAAGTCACATTGCGCTCCCATTGCCATACACAGTGCAAATAGCACTCGTGTCTGTTCCCAGCAAGTACAGTGTATTGGACTGGATAGGTGCTAATGTTCTTGTCAGTTTCCTAAGTAGAGTTGAACTAGATATGATCCGTGTTTGTAGGAAGCACAGTTCATTTGTTCTTTGCAAGCTCACTGTTTGGACCCCATAGGAAATACAGTAGAGCAGAAGAGTGCTCTTTTCTCTAAAGCAGAGTGTGTTACTTGTAAGGCAAGCTAGCGTTTGTTTCGCAGTCCTAAATGGAGTTGAATCCCATGCAGTTTCTGGTACTACGAGCAAGAGTTGTTTTCTGGTAAAAAGAGTCACTATTGTGCTGCCATTGCCATACACAGGACAAATAGCACTGGCGTCTGTTCGCGGCAAGTACAGTATATTGGGCTGAAGAGGATCTATTGTTCTTGTCAGGATCCTAAGCAGACTTGAACTAGATATGGCCGTGTGTGTAGGAAGCACAGTTTTTTTGTTCTGAGCAAGGTCACTGTTCGGACCCCATAGGAAACACAGTAGAGTAGAAGAGTGCTTTTTTCTCAAAAGCAGAGTGTGTTTCTTGTAAGGTGAGCTAGCTTTTGTTTCCCATTCCTAAATGGAGTGGAATCACATGCAGTTTCTGGTCCTATGAGCAAGAGTTGTTTTATGGTAAGAAGTGTCACTATTGCGCTGCCATTGCCATACACAGGACAAATAGCACTGGCGTCTGTTCCCAGAAAGTACAGTATATTGGAGTGAAGAGGATCTACTGTTTTGTCAGGTTCCTAAACAGAATTGAACTAGATATGGTCGTGTGTACGAAGCACAGTTCTTTTGTTCTGAGCAAGCTCACTGTTAGGACCCCATAGAAAGCACAGTAGAGTAGAAGAGTGCTCTTTTCTCAAAAGCAGAGTGTGTTTCTTTTAAGGCGAGCTAGCGTTTGTTTCCCAGTCTTAAATGGAGTTGAGTCACATGCAGTTTTTTGTCCTAAGAGCAAGAGTTGTTTTCTGGTAAGACGAGTCACTATTGTGCTCCAATTGCCATACACAGTGCAAATAGCACTCGCGTCTGTTCCCTGCAAGTAAAGTGTATTGGACTGAAGAGGAGCTACTGTTCTTGTCAGTTTCCTAAGCAGAGTTGAACTAGATATGGCCCGTGTGTGTAGGAAGCACAGTTCTTTTGTTCTGAGCAAGCTCACTGTTCGGACCCCATAGGAAACACAGTAGAGTAGAAGAGTGCTCTTTTCTCAAAAGCAGAGTGTGTTTCATGTAAGGCGAGCTAGCATTTGTTTCCCAGTCCTAAATGGAGATGAATCACATGCAGTTTCTGGTCCTACGAGCAAGAGTTGTTTTCTGGTAAGGAATGTCACTATTGTGCTCCCATTGCCATACACAGTGCAAATAGCACTCACGTCTTTTCCCAGCAAGTACAGTGTATTGGACAGAATAGGAGCTACTGTTCTTGTCAGTTTACTATGCAGAGTTGAACTAGATATGGTCCGTGTGTGTAGGAAGCACAGTTCTTTTGTTCTGAGCAAGCTCACTGTTTGGACCACATAGGAAACACAGTAGAGTAGAAGAGTGCTCTTTTCTCTAAAGCAGAGTGTGTTTCTTGTAAGGCGAGCTACCGTTTGTTTCCCAGTCCTAAATGGAGTGGAATCACATGCAGTTTCTGGTCCTATCAGCAAGAGTTGTTTTCTGGTAAAGAAAGTCACTATTGCACTCCCATTGCCATACACAGTGCAAATAGCCCTCACGTCTCTTCCCAGCAAGTACAGTGTATTGGACTGTAGAGGAGCAACTGTTCTTCTCAGTTTTCTAAGCAGAGTTGAACTAGATATGGCCCGTGTGTGTAGGAAGCACAGTTCTTTTTTTCTGAGCAACCTCACTCTTCTGGCCCTATAGGAAACAGAGTAGAGTAGAAGAGTGCTCTTTTCTCAAAAGCAGAGTGTGTTTCTTGTAAAGCGAACTAGAGTTTGTTTCCCAGGCCTAAATGGAGTTGAATCACATGCAGTTTCTGGTACTACGAGCAAGAGTTGTTTTCTGGTAAGGAGATCACTATTGCGCTGCCATTGCCATACACAGGACAAATAGCACTGGAGTCTGTTCCCAGCAAGTACAGTGTATTGGACTGAAGAGGATCTACTGTTCTTGTCAGGTTCCTAAGCAGACTTGAACTAGATATGGCCGTGTGTGTAGGAAGCACAGTTTTATTGTTCTCAGCAAGCTCACTGTTCGGAAAACATAGGAAACACAGTAGAGTAGAAGAGTGCTCTTTTCTCAAAAGTAGAGTGTGGTTCATGTAAGGCGAGCTAGCATTTGTTTCCCATTCCTAAATGGAGTTGAATCACATGCAGTTTCTGGTCCACGAGCAAGAGTTGTTTTCTGGTAAGAAGAGTCACTATTGCGCTGCCATTGCCATACACAGGACAAATAGCACTGGCGTCTGTTCCCAGCAACTACAGTGTATTGGACTGAAGAGGATCTACTGTTCTTGTCAGGTTCCTAAGCAGACTTGAACTAGATATGGCCGTGTATGTAGGAAGCACAGTTTTATTGTTCTCAGCAAGCTCACTGTTCGGAAAACATAGGAAACACAGTAGAGTAGAAGAGTGCTCTTTTCTCAAAAGTAGAGTGTGGTTCATGTAAGGCGAGCTAGCATTTGTTTCCCATTCCTAAATGGAGTTGAATCACATGCAGTTTCTGGTCCACGAGCAAGAGTTGTTTTCTGGTAAGAAGAGTCACTATTGCGCTGCCATTGCCATACACAGGACAAATAGCACTGGCGTCTGTTCCCAGCAACTACAGTGTATTGGACTGAAGAGGATCTACTGTTCTTGTCAGGTTCCTAAGCAGACTTGAACTAGATATGGCCGTGTATGTAGGAAGCACAGTTTTTTTGTTCTGAGCAAGCTCACTTTTCGGAACACATAGGAAACACAGTAGAGTAGAAGAGTGCTCTTTTCTAAAAAAAAGAGTGTGTTTCATGTAAGGCGAGCTAGCATTTGTTTCTCAGTCCTAAATGGAGTTGAATCACATGCAGTTTCTGGTCCTACGAGCAAGAGTTGTTTTCTGGTAAGGAAAGTCACTATTGCGCTCCCATTGCCATACACAGTGCAAATAGCACTCGCGTCTGTTCCCAGCAAGTACAGTGTATCGGACTGAAGAGGAGCTACTGTTCTTGTCAGTTTCCTAAGCAGAGTTGAACTAGATATGGCCCGTGTGTGTAGGAAGCACAGTTCTTTTGTTCTGAGCAAGCTCACTGTTCGTACCCCATAGGAAACACAGTAGAGTAGAACAGTGCTCTTTTCTCAAAAGCAGAGTGTGTTTCATGGAAGGCAAGCTAGCATTTGTTTCTCAGTCCTAAATAGAGTTGAATCATATGCAGTTTCTGGTCCTACGAGCAAGAGTTGTTTTCTGGTAAGGAAAGTCACTATTGTGCTCCCATTGCCATCCACAGTGCAAATAGCACTGGCGTCTCTTCCCAGCAAGTACAGTGTATCGGACTGAAGAGGAGCTACTGTTCTTGTCAGTTTCCTAAGCAGAGTTGAACTAGATATGGGCCGTGTGTGTAGGAAGCACAGTTTTTTTTTCTGAGCAAGCTCACTGTTCTGGCCCTATAGGAAACACAGTAGAGTAGAAGAGTGTTCTCTTCTCTAAAGCAGAGTGTGTTTCTTGTAAGGTGAGCTATCGTTTGTTTCCCAGTCCTAAATGGAGTTGAATCACATGCAGTTTCTGGTCCTACGAGCAAGAGTTGTTTTATGGTAAGAAGAGTCACATTTGTGCTCCAATTGCCATATACAGGACAAAGAGCACTGGCGTCTGTTCCCAGCAAGTACAGTGTATTGGACTGAAGAGGATCTACTGTTCTTTCAGGTTCCTAAGCAGACTTGAACTAGATATGGCCGTGTGTGTAGGAAGCACAGTTCGTTTGTTCTGAGCAAGCTCACTGTTCGGACCCTATAGGAAACACAGTAGAGTAGAAGAGTGCTCTTTTCTCAAAAGCAGAGTGTGTTTCTTGTAAGGCAAGCTAGCGTTTGTTTCCTAGTCCTAAATGGAGTTGAATCACATGCAGTTTCAGGTCCTAAGAACAAGAGTTGTTTTCCGGTAAGGAAAGTCACATTGTTCTCCCATTGCCATACACTGTGCAAATAGCACTCGCGTCTGTTCCCAGCAAGTACAGTGTATTGGACTGAAGAGGATCTACTGTTCTTCTCAGGTTCTTAAGCAGAGTTGAACTAGATATGGCCGTGTGTGTAGGAAGCACAGTTTTTTTGTTCTGAGCAAGCTCACTGTTCGGACAGCATAGAAAACACAGTAGAGTAGAAGAGTGCTTTTTTCTCAAACGTGGAGTGTGTTTCTTTTAAGACGAGCTAGCTTTTGTTTCTCATTCCTAAATGGAGTGGAATCACATGCAGTTTCTGGTCCTACGAGCAAGTGTTGTTTTCTGGTAAGGAAAGTCACTATTGCGCTCCCATTGCCATACACAGTGCAAATAGCCCTCCCGTCTGTTCCCAGCAAGTACAGTGTATTGGACTGAAGAGGAGCTACTGTTCTTGTCAGTTTCCTAAGAAGAGTTGAACAAGATATGGCCCATGTGTTTAGGAAGCACAGTTCTTTTTTTCTGTGCACGCTCACTGTTCTGGCCCTATAGGAAGCACAGTAGAGTAGAAGAGTGCTCTTTTCTCAAAAGCAGAGTGTGTTTCTTGTAAAGTGAGCTAGAGTTTGTTTCCCAGTCCTAAATGGAGTTGAGTCACATGCAGTTTTTGGTTCTATGAGCAAGAGTTGTTTTCCGGTAAGATGAGTCACTATTGTGCTCCAATTGCCATACACAGTGCAAATAGCACTGGCGTCTGTTCCCAGCAAGTACAGTGTATTGGACTGAAGAGGATCTACTGTTCTTGTCAGTTTCCTAAGCAGAGTTGACCTAGATATGGCCCGTGTGTGGGAAGCACAGTTCTTTTGTTCTGAGCAAGCTCACTGTTCTGGCCCTGTAGGAAACACAGTAGAGTAGAAGAGTGCTCTTTTTCTAAAGCAAAGTGTGTTTCTTATAAGGCGAGCTAGCATTTGTTTCCCAGTCCTAAATGGCGTTGAATCACATACAGTTTTTGGTCCTACGAGCAAGAGTTGTTTTCTGGTAAGGAAAGTCACTATTGCGCTCTAATTGCCATACACAGTGTAAATAGCACTCGCGTCTGTTCCCAGCAAGTACAGTGTATTGGACTGAAGAGGAGCTACTGTTCTTGTCAGTTTCCTAAGCAGAGTTGAACTACATATGGTCCGTGTGTGTAGGAAGCACAGTTCTTTTGTTCTGAGCAAGCTCACTGTTCGGACCCCATAGGAAACACAGTAGAGTAGAAGAGTGCTCTTTTCTCTAAAGCAGTGTGTTTCTTGTAAGGCGAGCTAGCGTTTGTTTCCCAGTCCTAAATGGAGTTGAATCACATGCAGTTTCTGGTCCTACGAGCAAGAATTGTTTTCTGGTAAGGAAAGTCACTATTGCGCTCCCATTGCCATACACAGTGCAAATAGCACATGCGTCTGTTCCCAGCAAGTACAGTGTATTGGACTGAAGAGGAGCTACTGTTCTTCTCAGTATCCTAAGCAGAGTTGAACTATATATGGCCCGTGTGTCTAGGAAGCACAGTTCATTTGTTCTGAGCAAGCTAACTGTTCTGGCCCTATAGGAAACACAGTAGAGTAGAAGGGTGCTCTTTTCTCAAAAGTAGAATGTGTTTCTTGTATGGTGACCTAGAGTTTGTTTCCCAGTCCTAAATGGAGTTGAATCACAGACAGTTTTTGGTCCTACGATCAAGAGTTGTTTTCTGGTAAGAAGTGTCACTATTGCGCTCCAAATGCCATACACAGTGCAAATAGCACTCGTGTCTGTTCCCAGCAAGTACAGTGTATTGGACTGAATAGGAGCTACTGTTGTTGTCAGTTTCCTAAGCAGAATTGAACTAGATATGGCCGTGTGTGTAGGAAGCACAGTTCTTTTGTTCTGAGCAAGCTCACTTTCGGACCCCATAGGAAACAAAGTAGAGTAGAAGAGTGCTCTTTTCCCAAAAGCAGAGTGTGTTTCTTGTAAGGCGAGCTAGCGTTTGTTTCCCAGTCCTAAATGGAGTTGAATCACATGCAGTTTCTGGTCCTATGAGCAAGAGTTGTTTTCTGGTAAGGAAAGTCACTATTGTGCTCACATTGCCATACACAGTGCAAATAGCACTCGCGTCTGTTCCTAGCCAGTACAGTGTATCGGACTGAAGAGGAGCTACTGTTCTTGTCAGTTTCCTAAGCAGAGTTGAACTAGATAAGGCCCGTGTGTGTAGGAAGCACAGTTCTTATGTTCTGAGCAAGCTCACTGTTCTGGCCCTTAGGAAACACAGTAGAGTAGAAAAGTGCTCTTTTCTCAAAAGCAGAGTGTGTTTCTTGTAAGGCAAGCTAGCATTTGTTTCCAAGTCCTAAATTGAGTTGAATCACATGCAGTTTCTGGTCCTACGAGCAAGAGTTGTTTTCTGGTAAGGAAAGTCACTATTGCCCTCCCATTGCATGCACAGTGCAAATAGCACTCGCGTCTGTTCCCAGCAAGTGCAGTGTATGGGACTGAAAAGGAGCTACTGTTCTTCTCAGTTTCGTAAGCAGAGTTGAAGTAGATATGGCCCGTGTGTGTAGGAAGCACAGTTCTTATGTTCTGAGCAAGTCACTGTTCTATCCCTATAGGAAACACAGTAGAGTAGAAGAGTGCTCTTTTCTCAAAAGCGGAGTGTGTTTCTTGTAAGGCGAGCTAGCGTTTGTTTCCTAGTCCTAAATGGAGTTGAATCACATGCAGTTTCAGGTCCTACGATCAAGAGTTCTTTTCTGGTAAGGAAAGTCACATTGCGCTCCCATTGCCATACACAGTGCAAATAGCACTCGCGTCTGTTCCCAGCAAGTACAGTGTATTGGACTGGATAAGTGCTACTGTTCTTGTCAGTTTCCTAAGCAGAGTTGAACTACATATGATCCGTGTTTGTAGGAAGCACAGTTCTTTTGTTCTTTGCAAGCTCACTGTTTGGACCCCATAGGAAACACAGTAGAGTAGAAGAGCGCTCTTTTCTCTAAAGCAGAGTGTATTTCTTGTAAGGCATGCTAGCGTTTGTTTCGCAGTCCTAAATGGAGTTGAATCCCATGCAGTTACTGGTACTACGAGCAAGAGTTGTTTTATGGTAAGAAGAGTCACTATTGCACTGCCATTGCCATACACAGGACAAAAAGCACTGGCATCTGTTCGCAGCAAGTACAGTGTATTGGGCTGAAGAGGATCTACTGTTCTTGTCAGGTTCCTAAGCAGACTTGAACTAGATATGGCCGTGTGTGTAGGAAGCACAGTTTTTTTTTCTGAGCAAGCTCACTGTTCGGACCCCATAGGAAACAAAGTATAGTAGAAGAGTGCTTTTTTCTCAAAAGCAGAGTGTGTTTCTTTTAAGGCGAGCTAGCGTTTGTTTCCCATTCCTAAATGGAGTGGAATCACATGCAGTTTGTGTTAATACGAGCAAGAGTAGTTTTCTGGTAAGGAAAGTCACTATTGTGCCCCCATTGCCATACACAGTGCAAATAGCCCTCCCATCCGTTCCCAGCAAGTACAGTGTATTGGACTGAAGAGGCGATACTGTTCTTCTAGATTCCTAAGCAGAGTTAAACTAGATATGGCCCGTGTGTGTAGGAAGCACAGTTCTTTTTTTCTGAGCAAGCTCACTGTTCTGGCCTTATGGGAAACACAGTAGAGTAGAAGAGTGCTCTTTTCTCAAAAGCAGAGTGTGTTTCTTGTAAAGCGAGCTAGAGTTTGTTTCCCAGTCCTAAATGGAGTTGAATCACATGCAGTTTCTGGTCTAGGAGCAAGAGTTGTTTTCTGGTAAGAAGAGTCACTATTGCGCTGCCATTGCCATACACAGGACAAACAGCACTGGCGTCTGTTCCCAGCAAGTACAGTGTATTGGACTGAAGAGGATCTACTGTTCTTGTGAGGTTCCTAAGCAGACTTGAACTAGATATGGCCGTGTGTGTAGGAAGCACAGTTCGTTTGTTCTGAGCAAGCTCATTGTTCGGACCCTATAGGAAACACAGTAGAGTAGAAGAGTGCTCTTTTCTCAAAAGCAGAGTGTGTTTCTTGTAAGGCAAGCTAGCGTTTGTTTCCTAGTCCTAAATGGAGTTGAATCACATGCAGTTTCAGGTCCTAAGAACAAGAGTTGTTTTCTGGTAAGGAAAGTCACATTGTTCTCCCATTGCCATACACTGTGCAAATAGCACTCGCGTCTGTTCCCGGCAAGTACAGTGTATTGGACTGAAGAGGATCTACTGTTCTTCTCAGGTTCTTAAGCAGAGTTGAACTAGATATGGCCGTGTGTGTAGGAAGCACAGTTTTTTTGTTCTGAGCAAGCTCACTGTTCGGACAGCATAGAAAACACAGTAGAGTAGAAGAGTGCTTTTTTCTCAAACGTGGAGTGTGTTTCTTTTAAGACGAGCTAGCTTTTGTTTCTCATTCCTAAATGGAGTGGAATCACATGCAGTTTCTGGTCCTACGAGCAAGTGTTGTTTTCTGGTAAGGAAAGTCACTATTGCGCTCCCATTGCCATACACAGTGCAAATAGCCCTCCTGTCTGTTCCCAGCAAGTACAGTGTATTGGACTGAAGAGGAGCTACTGCACTTGTCAGTTTCCTAAGAAGAGTTGAACAAGATATGGTCCATGTGTTTAGGAAGCACAGTTCTTTTTTTCTGTGCACGCTCACTGTTCTGGCCCTATAGGAAGCACAGTAGAGTAGAAGAGTGCTCTTTTCTCAAAAGCAGAGTGTGTTTCTTGTAAAGAGAGCTAGAGTTTGTTTCCCAGTCCTAAATGGAGTTGAGTCACATGCAGTTTTTGGTTCTATGAGCAAGAGTTGTTTTCCGGTAAGACGAGTCACTATTGTGCTCCAATTGCCATACACAGTGCAAATAGCACTGGCGTCTGTTCCCAGCAAGTACAGTGTATTGGACTGAAGAGGATCTACTGTTCTTGTCAGTTTCCTAAGCAGAGTTGAACTAGATATGGCCCGTGTGTGGGAAGCACAGTTCTTATGTTCTGAGCAAGCTCACTGTTCTGGCCCTTAGGAAACACAGTAGAGTAGAAAAGTGTTCTTTTCTCAAAAGCAGAGTGTGTTTCTTGTAAGGCGAGCTAGCGTTTGTTCCCTAGTCCTAAATGGAGTTGAATCACATGCAGTTTCTGGTCCTACGAACAAGAGTTTTTTTCTGGTAAGGAAAGTCACTATTGCGCTCCCATTGCCATAAACAGGGCAAATAGCACTCGCGTCTTTTCCCAGCAAGTACAGTGTATCGGACTGAAGAGGATCTACTGTTCTTGTCAGGTTCCTAAGCAGAATTGAACTAGATATGGCCGTGTGTGTAGGAAGCACAGTTCTTTTGTTCTGAGCAAGCTCACTGTTCGGACCCCATAGGAAACACAGTAGAGTAGAAGAGTGCTCTTTTCTCAAAAGCAGAGTGTGTTTCTTGTAAGGCGAGCTAGCGTTTGTTTCCCAGTTCTAAATAGAGTTGAATCACATGCAGTTTGTGTTCCTAGGAGCAAGAGTTGAATTCTGTTAAGGAAAGTCACTATTGCGCTCTCATTGCCATACACAGTCCAAATAGCACTCGCGTCTGTTCCCAGCAAGTACAGTGTATTGGACTGAATAGGAGCTACTGTTCTTGTCAGTTTCCTAAGCAGAATTGAACTAGATATGGCCGTGTGTGTAGGAAGCACAGTTCTTTTTTTCTGAGCAAGCTCACTTTCGGACCCCATAGGAAACAAAGTAGAGTAGAAGAGTGCTCTTTTCCGAAAAGCAGAGTGTGTTTCTTGTAAGGCGAGCTAGCGTTTGTTTCCCAGTCCTAAATGGAGTTGAATCACATGCAGTTTCTGGTCCTACGAGCAAGAGTTGTTTTCTGGTAAGGAAAGTCACTATTGTGCTCACATTGCCATACACAGTGCAAAAAGCACTCGCGTCTGTTCCCAGCAAGTACAGTGTATCGGACTGAAGAGGAGCTACTGTTCTTGTCAGTTTCCTAAGCAGAGTTGAACTAGATAAGACCCGTGTGTGTAGGAAGCAAAGTTTTTTTTTCTGAGCAAGCTCACTGATCTGGCCCTATAGGAAACACAGTAGAGTAGAAGAGTGTTCTCTTCTCTAAAGCAGAGTGTGTTTCTTGTAAGGTGAGCTATCGTTTGTTTCCCAGTCCTAAATGGAGTTGAATCACATGCAGTTTCTGGTCCTACGAGCAAGAGTTGTTTTATGGTAAGAAGAGTCACATTTGTGCTCCAATTGCCATATACAGGACAAAGAGCACTGGCGTCTGTTCCCAGCAAGTACAGTGTATTGGACTGAAGAGGATCTACTGTTCTTTCAGGTTCCTAAGCAGACTTGAACTAGATATGGCCGTGTGTGTAGGAAGCACAGTTCTTTTGTTCTGAGAAAGCTTACTGTTCGGACCCTATAGGAAACACAGTAGAGTAGAAGGGTGCCCTTTTATCAAAAGCAGAGTGTGTTTCTTGTAAGGCGAGCTAGCGTTTGTTTCCCAGTCCTAAATGGAGTTGAATCACATGCAGTTTCTAGTCCTATGAGCAAGAGTTGTTTTCTGGTAAGGAAAGTCACATTGCGCTCCCATTGCCATACAGTGCAAATAGCACTCGCGTCTGTTCCCAGCAAGTACAGTGTATTGGACTGGATAGGTGCTACTGTTCTTGTCAGTTTCCTAAGCAGAGTTGATCTACATATGATCCGTGTTTGTAGGAAGCACAGTTCTTTTGTTCTTTGCAAGCTCACTGTTTTGACCCCATAGGAAACAAAGTAGAGTAGAAGAGTGCTCTTTTCCGAAAAGCAGAGTGTGTTTCTTGTAAGGCGAGCTAGCGTTTGTTTCCCAGTCCTAAATGGAGTTGAATCACATGCAGTTTCTGGTCCTACGAGCAAGAGTTGTTTTCTGGTAAGGAAAGTCACTATTGTGCTCACATTGCCATACACAGTGCAAATAGCACTCGCGTCTGTTCCAAGCAAGTACAGTGTATCGGACTGAAGAGGAGCTACTGTTCTTGTCAGTTTCCTAAGCAGAGTTGAACTAGATAAGGCCCGTGTGTGTAGGAAGCACAGTTCTTATGTTCGGAGCAAGCTCACTGTTCTGGCCCTTAGGAAACACAGTAGAGTAGAAAAGTGTTCTTTTCTCAAAAGCAGAGTGTGTTTCTTGTAAGGCGAGCTAGCGTTTGTTCCCTAGTCCTAAATGGAGTTGAATCACATGCAGTTTCTGGTCCTACGAACAAGAGTTTTTTTCTGGTAAGGAAAGTCACTATTGCGCTCCCATTGCCATAAACAGGGCAAATAGCACTCGCGTCTTTTCCCAGCAAGTACAGTGTATCGGACTGAAGAGGATCTACTGTTCTTGTCAGGTTCCTAAGCAGAATTGAACTAGATATGGCCGTGTGTGTAGGAAGCACAGTTCTTTTGTTCTGAGCAAGCTCACTGTTTGGACCCCATAGGAAACACAGTAGAGTAGAAGAGTGCTCTTTTCTCAAAAGCAGAGTGTGTTTCTTGTAAGGCGAGCTAGCGTTTGTTTCCCAGTTCTAAATAGAGTTGAATCACATGCAGTTTGTGTTCCTAGGAGCAAGAGTTGTATTCTGTTAAGGAAAGTCACTATTGCGCTCTCATTGCCATACACAGTGCAAATAGCACTCGCGTCTGTTCCCAGCAAGTACAGTGTATTGGACTGAAGAGGAGCTACTGTTCTTGTCAGTTTCCTAAGCAGAGTTGAACTAGTTATGGCCCGTATGTAGGAAGCACAGTTCTCTTGTTCTGAGCAAGTTCACTGTTCTGGCCTTATAGGAAACACAGTAGAGTAGAAGATTGCTCTTTTCTCAAAAGCAGAGTGTCTTTCTTGTGAGCAGAGCTAGCGTTCGTTTCCCAGTCCTAAATGGAGTTGAGTCACATGCAGTTTGTGGTCCTAAGAACAAGAGTTGTTTTCTGGTAAGAAGAGTCACTATTGCGCTCCCATTGCCATACAGAGTACAAATAGCACTCGCGTCTGTTCCCAGCAAGTACAGTGTTTTAGACTGAAGAGGAGCTACTGTTCTTGTCAGTAACCTAAGCAAAGTTGAATTAGATATGGCCCATTTGTGTAGGAAGCACAGTTCTTTTGTTCTGAGCAAGCTCACTGTTCGGACCCCATAGGAACCCCAGTAGATTAGATGAGTGCTCTTTTCTCAAAAGCAGAGTGTGTTTCTTGTAGGCGAGCTAGCATTTGTTTCCCAGTCCTAAATGGAGTTGAATCCCATGCAGTTTCTGGTCCTACGAGCAAGACTTGTTTTCTGGTAAGAAGAATCACTATTGTGCTCTCAATGTCATACACAGTGCAAATAGCATTGGTGTCGGTTCCCAACATGTACAGTGTATTGGACTGAAAAGAATCTACTGTTCTCGTCAGGTTCCTAAGCAGAATTGAACTAGATATGGTCGTGTGTGTAGGAAGCAGAGTTCTTTTGTTCTGAGCAAGTACACTGTTCTGGCCCTATAGGAAACACAGTAGAGTAGAAGAGTGCTCTTTTCTCAAAAGCAGAGTGTGTTTCTTGTAAGGCGAGCTAGCGTTTCTTTCCCAGTCCTAAATGGAGTTGAATCACATGCAGTTTCAGGTCCTACGAACAAGAGTTGTTTTCTGGTAAGGAAAGTCACATTGCGCTCCCATTGCCATACACTGTGCAAATAGCACTCGCGTCTGTTCCCAGCAAGTACAGTGTATTGGACTGAAGAGGATCTACTGTTCTTGTCAGGTTCCTAAGCAGACTTGAACTAGATATGGCCGTGTGTGTAGGAAGCACACTTTTTTTGTTCTGAGCAAGCTCACTGTTCGGACCCCATAGGAAACACAGTAGAGTAGAAGAGTGCTTTTTTCTCAAAAGCAGAGTGTGTTTCTTTTAAGGCGAGCTAGCATTTGTTTCCCATTCCTAAATGGAGTGGAATCACCTGCAGTTTCTGGTCCTACGAGCAAGAGTTGTTTTCTGGTAAGGAAAGTCACTATTGTTCTCCCATTGCCATACACAGTGCAAATAGCCCTCCCGTCTCTTCCCAGGAAGTACAGTGTATCGGACTGAAGAGGAGCTGCTGTTCTTGTCAGTTTCCTAAGCAGAGTTGAACTAGATATGGCCCGTGTGTTTAGGAAGCACAGTTATTATGTTCTGAGCAAGCTCACTGTTCTGGCCCAATAGGAAACACAGTAGAGTAGAAAAGTGCTCTTTTCTCAAAAGCAGAGTGTGTTTCTTGTAAGGCAAGCTAGCGTTTGTTTCCTAGTCCTAAATGGATTTGAACCACATGCAGTTTCTGGTCCTACGAACAAGAGTTGTTTTCTGGTAAGGAAAGTCACTATTGCGCTCCCATTGCCATACACAGGGCAAATAGCACTCGCGTCTTTTCCCAGCAAGTACAGTATATTGGACTGAATAGGAGCTACTGTTCTTGTCAGTTTCCTAAGCAGAGTTGAACTACATATGGTCCTTGTGTGTAGGAAGCACAGTTCTTTTGTTCTGAGCAAGCTCACTGTTTGGACCCCATAGGAAACGCAGTAGAGTAGAAGAGTGCTCTTTTCTCTAAAGCAGAGTGTGTTTCTTGTAGGCGAGCTAGCATTTGTTTCCCAGTCCTAAATGGAGTTGAATCCCATGCAGTTTCTGGTCCTACGAGCAAGACTTGTTTTCTGGTAAGAAGAATCACTATTGTGCTCTCAATGTCATACATAGTGCAAATAGCATTGGTGTCGGTTCCCAACATGTACAGTGTATTGGACTGAAAAGAATCTACTGTTCTTGTCAGGTTCCTAAGCAGAATTGAACTAGATATGGTCGTGTGTGTAAGAAGCACAGTTCTTTTTTTCTGAGCAAGTACACTCTTCTGGCCCTATAGGAAACACAGTAGAGTAGAAGAGTGCTTTTTTCTCAAAAGCAGAGTGTGTTTCTTTTAAGGCGAGCTAGCGTTTGTTTCCCATTCCTAAATGGAGTGGAATCACATGCAGTTTCTGGTCCTACGAGCAAGAGTTGTTTTCTGGTAAGGAAAGTCGCTATTGTTCTCCCATTGCCATACACAGTGCAAATAGCCCTCCCGTCTCTTCCCAGCAAGTACAGTGTATCGGACTGAAGAGGAGCTGCTGTTCTTGTCAGTTTCCTAAGCAGAGTTGAACTAGATATGGCCCGTGTGTTTAGGAAGCACAGTTATTATGTTCTGAGCAAGCTCACTGTTCTGGCCCTATAGGAAACACAGTAGAGTAGAAAAGTGCTCTTTTCTCAAAAACAGAGTGTGTTTCTTGTAAGGCGAGCTAGCGTTTGTTTCCTAGTCCTAAATGGAGTTGAATCACATGCAGTTTCAGGTCCTAAGAACAAGAGTTGTTTTCTGGTAAGGAAAGTCACATTGTGCTCCCATTGCCATACACTGTGCAAATAGCACTCGCGTCTGTTCCCAGCAAGTACAGTGTATTGGACTGAAGAGGATCTACTGTTCTTCTCAGGTTCTTAAGCAGAGTTGAACTAGATATGGCCGTGTGTGTAGGAAGCACAGTTTTTTTGTTCTGAGCAAGCTCACTGTTCGGACATCATAGAAAACACAGTAGAGTAGAAGAGTGCTTTTTTCTCAAACGTAGAGTGTGTTTCTTTTAAGACGAGCTAGCTTTTGTTTCTCATTCCTAAATGGAGTGGAATCACATGCAGTTTCTGGTCCTACGAGCAAGTGTTGTTTTCTGGTAAGGAAAGTCACTATTGCGCTCCCATTGCCATACACAGTGCAAATAGCCCTCCCGTCTGTTCCCAGCAAGTACAGTGTATTGGACTGAAAAGGAGCTACTGCTCTTGTCAGTTTCCTAAGAAGAGTTGAACAAGATATGGTCCATGTGTTTAGGAAGCACAGTTCTTTTTTTCTGTGCACGCTCACTGTTCTGGCCCTATAGGAAGCACAGTAGAGTAGAAGAGTGCTCTTTTCTCAAAAGCAGAGTGTGTTTCTTGTAAAGAGAGCTAGAGTTTGTTTCCCAGTCCTAAATGGAGTTGAGTCACATGCAGTTTTTGGTTCTATGAGCAAGAGTTGTTTTCCGGTAAGACGAGTCACTATTGTACTCCAATTGCCATACACAGTGCAAATAGCACTGGCGTCTGTTCCCAGCAAGTACAGTGTATTGGACTGAAGAGGATCTACTGTTCTTGTCAGGTTCCTAAGCAGAGTTGAACTAGATATGGCCCGTGTGTGGGAAGCACAGTTCTTTTGTTCTGAGCAAGCTCACTGTTCTGGCCCTGTAGGAAACATAGTAGAGTAGAAGAGTGCTCTTTTTCTAAAGCAGAGTGTGTTTCTTGTAAGGCGAGCTAGCATTTGTTTCCCAGTCCTAAATGGCGTTGAATCACATGCAGTTTGTGGTCCTATGAGCAAGAGTTGTTTTCTGGTAAGGAAAGTCACTATTGCTCTCTAATTGCCATACACAGTGTAAATAGCACTCGCGTCTGTTCCCAGCAAGTACAGTGTATTGGACTGAAGAGGAGCTACTGTTCTTGTCAGTTTCCTAAGCAGAGTTGAACTACATATGGTCCGTGTGTGTAGGAAGCACAGTTCTTTTGTTCTGAGCAAGCTCACTGTTCGGACCCCATAGGAAACACAGTAGAGTAGAAGAGTGCTCTTTTCTCTAAAGCAGTGTGTTTCTTGTAAGGCGAGCTAGCGTTTGTTTCCCAGTCCTAAATGGAGTTGAATCACATGCAGTTTCTGGTCCTATGAGCAAGAGTTGTTTTCTGGTAAGGAAAGTCACTATTGCGCTCCCATTGCCATACACAGTGCAAATAGCACATGCGTCTGTTCCCAGCAAGTACAGTGTATTGGACTGAAGAGGAGCTACTGTTCTTCTCAGTTTCCTAAGCAGAGTTGAACTAGATATGGCCCATGTGTCTAGGAAGCACAGTTCATTTGTTCTGAGCAAGCTAACTGTTCTGGCCCTATAGGAAACACAGTAGAGTAGAAGAGTGCTCTTTTCTCAAAAGTAGAATGTGTTTCTTGTAAGGTGAGCTACAGTTTGTTTCCCAGTCCTAAATGGAGTTGAATCACAGACAGTTTTTGGTCCTACGATCAAGAGTTGTTTTCTGGTAAGAAGTGTCACTATTGTGCTCCAAATGCCATACACAGTGCAAATAGCACTCGTGTCTGTTCCCAGCAAGTACAGTGTATTGGACTGAATAGGAGCTACTGTTCTTGTCAGTTGCCTAAGCAGAATTGAACTAGATATGGCCGTGTGTGTAGGAAGCACAGTTCTTTTGTTCTGAGCAAGCTCACTTTCGGACCCCATAGGAAACAAAGTAGAGTAGAAGAGTGCTCTTTTCCGAAAAGCAGAGTGTGTTTCTTGTAAGGCGAGCTAGCGTTTGTTTCCCAGTCCTAAATGGAGTTGAATCACATGCAGTTTCAGGTCCTACGAGCAAGAGTTGTTTTCTGGTAAGGAAAGTCACTATTGTGCTCACATTGCCATACACAGTGCAAATAGCACTCGCGTCTGTTCCCAGCAAGTACAGTGTATCGGACTGAAGAGGAGCTACTGTTCTTGTCAGTTTCCTAAGCAGAGTTGAACTAGATAAGGCCCGTGTGTGTAGGAAGCACAGTTCTTATGTTCTGAGCAAGCTCACTGTTCTGGCCCTTAGGAAACACAGTAGAGTAGAAAAGTGCTCTTTTCTCAAAAGCAAAGTGTGTTTCTTGTCAGGCGAGCTAGCGTTTGTTCCCTAGTCCTAAATGGAGTTGAATCACATGCAGTTTCTGGTCCTACGAACAAGAGTTTTTTTCTGGTAAGGAAAGTCACTATTGCGCTCCCATTGCCATACACAGGGCAAATAGCACTCGCGTCTTTTCCCAGCAAGTACAGTGTATCGGACTGAAGAGGATCTCCTGTTCTTGTCAGGTTCCTAAGCAGAATTGAACTAGATATGGCCGTGTGTGTAGGAAGCACAGTTCTTTTGTTCTGAGCAAACTCACTGATTGGACCCCATAGGAAACCCAGTAGAGTAGATGAGTGCTCTTTTCTCAAAAGCAGAGTGTGTTTCTTGTAAGGCGAGCTAACGTTTGTTTCCCAGACCTAAATGGAGTTGAATCCCATGCCTTTTCTGGTCCTACGAGCAAAAGTTTTTTTCTGGTAAGAAGAGTCACTATAGGGCTCCCATTGCCATACAAGTGCAAATAGCACTGGCATCTGTTCCCAGCAAGTACAGAGTATTCGAATGAAGAGCAGCTACTGTTCTTGTCAGTTTTCTAAGCAGAGTCGAACTAGATATGGCCCGTGTGTGTAGGAAGCACAGTTCTTTTGTTCTGAGCAAGCTCACTGTGCGGAACACATAGGAAACACAGTAGAGTAGAAGAGTGCTCTTTTCTCAAAAGCAGAGTGTGTTTCTTGTAAGGCGAGCTAGCGTTTTTTTCCCAGTCCTAAATGGAGTTGAATCACATGCAGTTTCTTGTCCTACGATCAAGAGTTGTTTTCTGGTAAGAAGAGTCAATATTGCGCTCCCATTGTCATATACAGGGCAAATAGCACTGGCGTCGGTTCCCAGCATGTACGGTGTATTGGACTGAAGAGAACCTACTGTTCTTGTCAAGTTCCTAAGCAGAATTGAACTAGTTATGGCCGTGTATGTAGGAAGCACAGTCCTTTTGTTCTGAGCAAGCTCTCTGTTCTGGCCCTATAGGAAACACAGTAGAGTAGAAGAGTGCTCTTTTCTCAAAAGCAGAGTGTGTTTCTTGTAAGGCGAGCTAACGTTTGTTTCCCAGACCTAAATGGAGTTGAATCCCATGCCTTTTCTGGTCCTACGAGCAAAAGTTTTTTTCTGGTAAGAAGAGTCACTATTGGGCTCCCATTGCCATACAAGTGCAAATAGCACTGGCATCTGTTCCCAGCAAGTACAGTGTATTCGAATGAAGAGCAGCTACTGTTCTTGTCAGTTTTCTAAGCAGAGTTGAACTAGATATGGCCCGTGTGTGTAGGAAGCACAGTTCTTTGGTTCTGAGCAAGCTCACTGTGCGGAACACATAGGAAACACAGTAGAGTAGAAGAGTGCTCTTTTCTCAAAAGCAGAGTGTGTTTCATGTAAGGCGTTTGTTACCCAGTACTAAATAGAGTTGAATCCCATGCAGTTTGTGGTCCTACGAGCAAGAGTTTTTTTCTGGTAAGAAGAGTCAATATTGCGCTCCCATTGTCATACACAGGGCAAATAGCACTGGCATCTGTTCCCAGCATGTACAGTTTATTGGACTGAAGAGGATCTACTGTTCTTTTCAGTTTTCTAAGCAAAATTGAACTAGATATGGCCGTGTGTGTAGGAAGCACAGTTCTCTTGTTCTGTTCAAGCTCACTCTTCTGGCCCTATAGGAAACACAGTAGAGTAAAAGAGTGCTCTTTTCTCAAAAGCAGAGTGTGTTTCTTGTAAGGCGAGCTAGCGTTTGTTTACCAGTCCTAAATGGAGTTGAATCACATCCAATTTCTGGTCCTATGAGCAAGAGTTGTTTTCTGGTAAGGAAAGTCACTATTGCGCTCCCATTGCCATACACAGTGCAAATAGCACATGCGTCTGTTCCCAGCAAGTACAGTGTATTGGACTGAAGAGGAGCTACTGTTCTTCTCAGTTTCCTAAGCAGAGTTGAACTAGATATGGCCCATGTGTCTAGGAAGCACAGTTCATTTGTTCTGAGCAAGCTAACTGTTCTGGCCCTATAGGAAACACAGTAGAGTAGAAGAGTGCTCTTTTCTCAAAAGTAGAATGTGTTTCTTGTAAGGTGAGCTACAGTTTGTTTCCCAGTCCTAAATGGAGTTGAATCACAGACAGTTTTTGGTCCTACGATCAAGAGTTGTTTTCTGGTAAGAAGTGTCACTATTGTGCTCCAAATGCCATACACAGTGCAAATAGCACTCGTGTCTGTTCCCAGCAAGTACAGTGTATTGGACTGAATAGGAGCTACTGTTCTTGTCAGTTGCCTAAGCAGAATTGAACTAGATATGGCCGTGTGTGTAGGAAGCACAGTTCTTTTGTTCTGAGCAAGCTCACTTTCGGACCCCATAGGAAACAAAGTAGAGTAGAAGAGTGCTCTTTTCCGAAAAGCAGAGTGTGTTTCTTGTAAGGCGAGCTAGCGTTTGTTTCCCAGTCCTAAATGGAGTTGAATCACATGCAGTTTCAGGTCCTACGAGCAAGAGTTGTTTTCTGGTAAGGAAAGTCACTATTGTGCTCACATTGCCATACACAGTGCAAATAGCACTCGCGTCTGTTCCCAGCAAGTACAGTGTATCGGACTGAAGAGGAGCTACTGTTCTTGTCAGTTTCCTAAGCAGAGTTGAACTAGATAAGGCCCGTGTGTGTAGGAAGCACAGTTCTTATGTTCTGAGCAAGCTCACTGTTCTGGCCCTTAGGAAACACAGTAGAGTAGAAAAGTGCTCTTTTCTCAAAAGCAAAGTGTGTTTCTTGTCAGGCGAGCTAGCGTTTGTTCCCTAGTCCTAAATGGAGTTGAATCACATGCAGTTTCTGGTCCTACGAACAAGAGTTTTTTTCTGGTAAGGAAAGTCACTATTGCGCTCCCATTGCCATACACAGGGCAAATAGCACTCGCGTCTTTTCCCAGCAAGTACAGTGTATCGGACTGAAGAGGATCTCCTGTTCTTGTCAGGTTCCTAAGCAGAATTGAACTAGATATGGCCGTGTGTGTAGGAAGCACAGTTCTTTTGTTCTGAGCAAACTCACTGATTGGACCCCATAGGAAACCCAGTAGAGTAGATGAGTGCTCTTTTCTCAAAAGCAGAGTGTGTTTCTTGTAAGGCGAGCTAACGTTTGTTTCCCAGACCTAAATGGAGTTGAATCCCATGCCTTTTCTGGTCCTACGAGCAAAAGATTTTTTTCTGGTAAGAAGAGTCACTATAGGGCTCCCATTGCCATACAAGTGCAAATAGCACTGGCATCTGTTCCCAGCAAGTACAGAGTATTCGAATGAAGAGCAGCTACTGTTCTTGTCAGTTTTCTAAGCAGAGTCGAACTAGATATGGCCCGTGTGTGTAGGAAGCACAGTTCTTTTGTTCTGAGCAAGCTCACTGTGCGGAACACATAGGAAACACAGTAGAGTAGAAGAGTGCTCTTTTCTCAAAAGCAGAGTGTGTTTCTTGTAAGGCGAGCTAGCGTTTTTTTCCCAGTCCTAAATGGAGTTGAATCACATGCAGTTTCTTGTCCTACGATCAAGAGTTGTTTTCTGGTAAGAAGAGTCAATATTGCGCTCCCATTGTCATATACAGGGCAAATAGCACTGGCGTCGGTTCCCAGCATGTACGGTGTATTGGACTGAAGAGAACCTACTGTTCTTGTCAAGTTCCTAAGCAGAATTGAACTAGTTATGGCCGTGTATGTAGGAAGCACAGTCCTTTTGTTCTGAGCAAGCTCTCTGTTCTGGCCCTATAGGAAACACAGTAGAGTAGAAGAGTGCTCTTTTCTCAAAAGCAGAGTGTGTTTCTTGTAAGGCGAGCTAACGTTTGTTTCCCAGACCTAAATGGAGTTGAATCCCATGCCTTTTCTGGTCCTACGAGCAAAAGTTTTTTTCTGGTAAGAAGAGTCACTATTGGGCTCCCATTGCCATACAAGTGCAAATAGCACTGGCATCTGTTCCCAGCAAGTACAGTGTATTCGAATGAAGAGCAGCTACTGTTCTTGTCAGTTTTCTAAGCAGAGTTGAACTAGATATGGCCCGTGTGTGTAGGAAGCACAGTTCTTTGGTTCTGAGCAAGCTCACTGTGCGGAACACATAGGAAACACAGTAGAGTAGAAGAGTGCTCTTTTCTCAAAAGCAGAGTGTGTTTCATGTAAGGCGTTTGTTACCCAGTACTAAATAGAGTTGAATCCCATGCAGTTTGTGGTCCTACGAGCAAGAGTTTTTTTCTGGTAAGAAGAGTCAATATTGCGCTCCCATTGTCATACACAGGGCAAATAGCACTGGCATCTGTTCCCAGCATGTACAGTTTATTGGACTGAAGAGGATCTACTGTTCTTTTCAGTTTTCTAAGCAAAATTGAACTAGATATGGCCGTGTGTGTAGGAAGCACAGTTCTCTTGTTCTGTTCAAGCTCACTCTTCTGGCCCTATAGGAAACACAGTAGAGTAAAAGAGTGCTCTTTTCTCAAAAGCAGAGTGTGTTTCTTGTAAGGCGAGCTAGCGTTTGTTTCCCAGTCCTAAATGGAGTTGAATCACATCCAATTTCTGGTCCTATGAGCAAGAGTTGTTTTCTGGTAAGGAAAGTCACTATTGCGCTCCCATTGCCATACATAGTGCAAATAGCACTCGCGTCTGTTCCCAGCAAGTACAGTGTATTGGACTGAAGAGGAGCTACTCTTCTTGTCATTTTCCTAAAATGAGGTGAACTAGATATGGCTCGTGTGTTTAAAAAGCACAGTTCTTTTGTTCTGAGAAAGCACACTGTGCGGATACCATAGGAAACACAGTAGAGTAGATGAGTGCTCTTTTCTCAAAATTAAATTGTGTTTCTTGAAAGGCGAGCTAGTATTTGCTTCCCAGTCAAAAATGGAGTTGAATCCCATGCCGTTTCTGGTCCTACGAGCAAGAGTTTTTTTCAGGTAAGAAGAGTCACCATTGCGCTCCCATTGTCATACACAGTGCAAATAGCACTGGCGTCTGTTCCCAGCAAGTACGGTGTATTGGACTGAAGAGCAGCTCCTGTTCTTGTCAGTTTCCTAAGCAGAGTATAACTAGATATGGTCCGTGTGTGTAGGAAGCACAGTTCATTTGTTCTTAGCAAGCTCACTGTTCGGACCCCATAGGAAACACTGTAGAGTAGAAGAGTGCTCTTTTCTCAAAAGCAGAGTGCGTTTCTTGAAAGGCGAGCTAGTGTTTGTTTCCCAGTCAGAAATGGAATTGAATCCCGTGCAGTTTCTGGTCCTACGAGCAAGAGATTTTTTCTGGTAAGAAGAGTCACTATTGCGCTCCCATTGCCATACACAGTGCAAATAGCACTGGCGTCTGTTCCCTGCATGTACAGAGTATTGGACTGAATAGGAGCTCCTGTTCTTGTCATATTCCTAAGCAGAGTTGAACTAGATATGTCCCCTGTGTGTAGGAAGCACAGTTCATTTGTTCTGAGCAAGTTCACTGTTCTGGCCCTATAGGAAACACAGTAGAGTAGAAGAGTGCTCTTTTCTCTGAAGCAGAGTGTGTTTCTTGTAAGGTGAGCTAGCTTTTGTTTCCCAGTCCTAAAAGGAGTTGAATCACATGCAGTTTCTTGTCCTACGAACAAGAGTTGTTTTCTGGTAAGAAGAGTCACTATTGCGCTCCCATTGTCATACACAGGGCATATAGCACTGGCGTCAGTTCCCAGCATGTACAGTGTATTGGACTGAAGAGGTTCTACTGTTCTTGTCAGTTTCCTAAGTAGAATTGAACTAGATATGGCCCGTGTGTGTAGGAAGCACAGTTTTTGTGTTCTGAGCAAGCTCACTGTTCGGAAAACACATAGGAAACACAGTAGAGTAGAAGAGTGCTCTTTTCTCAAAAGCAGAGTGTGCTTCTAGGAAGTCGAGCTAGTGTTTGTTTCCCAGTCCTAAATGGAGTTGAGTCACATGCAGATTTTTGTCCTACGAGCAACAGTTGTTTTCTGGTAAGACAAGTCACTATTGTGCTCCAATTGCCATACACAGTGCAAATAGCATTGGTGTCGGTTCCCAACATGTACAGTGTATTGGACTGAAAAGAATCTACTGTTCTCGTCAGGTTCCTAAGCAGAATTGAACTAGATATGGTCGTGTGTGTAGGAAGCAGAGTTCTTTTGTTCTGAGCAAGTACACTGTTCTGGCCCTATAGGAAACACAGTAGAGTAGAAGAGTGCTCTTTTCTCAAAAGCAGAGTGTGTTTCTTGTAAGGCGAGCTAGCGTTTCTTTCCCAGTCCTAAATGGAGTTGAATCACATGCAGTTTCAGGTCCTACGAACAAGAGTTGTTTTCTGGTAAGGAAAGTCACATTGCGCTCCCATTGCCATACACTGTGCAAATAGCACTCGCGTCTGTTCCCAGCAAGTACAGTGTATTGGACTGAAGAGGATCTACTGTTCTTGTCAGGTTCCTAAGCAGACTTGAACTAGATATGGCCGTGTGTGTAGGAAGCACACTTTTTTTGTTCTGAGCAAGCTCACTGTTCGGACCCCATAGGAAACACAGTAGAGTAGAAGAGTGCTTTTTTCTCAAAAGCAGAGTGTGTTTCTTTTAAGGCGAGCTAGCATTTGTTTCCCATTCCTAAATGGAGTGGAATCACCTGCAGTTTCTGGTCCTACGAGCAAGAGTTGTTTTCTGGTAAGGAAAGTCACTATTGTTCTCCCATTGCCATACACAGTGCAAATAGCCCTCCCGTCTCTTCCCAGGAAGTACAGTGTATCGGACTGAAGAGGAGCTGCTGTTCTTGTCAGTTTCCTAAGCAGAGTTGAACTAGATATGGCCCGTGTGTTTAGGAAGCACAGTTATTATGTTCTGAGCAAGCTCACTGTTCTGGCCCAATAGGAAACACAGTAGAGTAGAAAAGTGCTCTTTTCTCAAAAGCAGAGTGTGTTTCTTGTAAGGCAAGCTAGCGTTTGTTTCCTAGTCCTAAATGGATTTGAATCACATGCAGTTTCTGGTCCTACGAACAAGAGTTGTTTTCTGGTAAGGAAAGTCACTATTGCGCTCCCATTGCCATACACAGGGCAAATAGCACTCGCGTCTTTTCCCAGCAAGTACAGTATATTGGACTGAATAGGAGCTACTGTTCTTGTCAGTTTCCTAAGCAGAGTTGAACTACATATGGTCCTTGTGTGTAGGAAGCACAGTTCTTTTGTTCTGAGCAAGCTCACTGTTTGGACCCCATAGGAAACGCAGTAGAGTAGAAGAGTGCTCTTTTCTCTAAAGCAGAGTGTGTTTCTTGTAGGCGAGCTAGCATTTGTTTCCCAGTCCTAAATGGAGTTGAATCCCATGCAGTTTCTGGTCCTACGAGCAAGACTTGTTTTCTGGTAAGAAGAATCACTATTGTGCTCTCAATGTCATACATAGTGCAAATAGCATTGGTGTCGGTTCCCAACATGTACAGTGTATTGGACTGAAAAGAATCTACTGTTCTTGTCAGGTTCCTAAGCAGAATTGAACTAGATATGGTCGTGTGTGTAAGAAGCACAGTTCTTTTTTTCTGAGCAAGTACACTCTTCTGGCCCTATAGGAAACACAGTAGAGTAGAAGAGTGCTTTTTTCTCAAAAGCAGAGTGTGTTTCTTTTAAGGCGAGCTAGCGTTTGTTTCCCATTCCTAAATGGAGTGGAATCACATGCAGTTTCTGGTCCTACGAGCAAGAGTTGTTTTCTGGTAAGGAAAGTCGCTATTGTTCTCCCATTGCCATACACAGTGCAAATAGCCCTCCCGTCTCTTCCCAGCAAGTACAGTGTATCGGACTGAAGAGGAGCTGCTGTTCTTGTCAGTTTCCTAAGCAGAGTTGAACTAGATATGGCCCGTGTGTTTAGGAAGCACAGTTATTATGTTCTGAGCAAGCTCACTGTTCTGGCCCTATAGGAAACACAGTAGAGTAGAAAAGTGCTCTTTTCTCAAAAACAGAGTGTGTTTCTTGTAAGGCGAGCTAGCGTTTGTTTCCTAGTCCTAAATGGAGTTGAATCACATGCAGTTTCAGGTCCTAAGAACAAGAGTTGTTTTCTGGTAAGGAAAGTCACATTGTGCTCCCATTGCCATACACTGTGCAAATAGCACTCGCGTCTGTTCCCAGCAAGTACAGTGTATTGGACTGAAGAGGATCTACTGTTCTTCTCAGGTTCTTAAGCAGAGTTGAACTAGATATGGCCGTGTGTGTAGGAAGCACAGTTTTTTTGTTCTGAGCAAGCTCACTGTTCGGACATCATAGAAAACACAGTAGAGTAGAAGAGTGCTTTTTTCTCAAACGTAGAGTGTGTTTCTTTTAAGACGAGCTAGCTTTTGTTTCTCATTCCTAAATGGAGTGGAATCACATGCAGTTTCTGGTCCTACGAGCAAGTGTTGTTTTCTGGTAAGGAAAGTCACTATTGCGCTCCCATTGCCATACACAGTGCAAATAGCCCTCCCGTCTGTTCCCAGCAAGTACAGTGTATTGGACTGAAAAGGAGCTACTGCTCTTGTCAGTTTCCTAAGAAGAGTTGAACAAGATATGGTCCATGTGTTTAGGAAGCACAGTTCTTTTTTTCTGTGCACGCTCACTGTTCTGGCCCTATAGGAAGCACAGTAGAGTAGAAGAGTGCTCTTTTCTCAAAAGCAGAGTGTGTTTCTTGTAAAGAGAGCTAGAGTTTGTTTCCCAGTCCTAAATGGAGTTGAGTCACATGCAGTTTTTGGTTCTATGAGCAAGAGTTGTTTTCCGGTAAGACGAGTCACTATTGTACTCCAATTGCCATACACAGTGCAAATAGCACTGGCGTCTGTTCCCAGCAAGTACAGTGTATTGGACTGAAGAGGATCTACTGTTCTTGTCAGTTTCCTAAGCAGAGTTGAACTAGATATGGCCCGTGTGTGGGAAGCACAGTTCTTTTTTCTGAGCAAGCTCACTGTTCTGGCCCTGTAGGAAACATAGTAGAGTAGAAGAGTGCTCTTTTTCTAAAGCAGAGTGTGTTTCTTGTAAGGCGAGCTAGCATTTGTTTCCCAGTCCTAAATGGCGTTGAATCACATGCAGTTTGTGGTCCTATGAGCAAGAGTTGTTTTCTGGTAAGGAAAGTCACTATTGCTCTCTAATTGCCATACACAGTGTAAATAGCACTCGCGTCTGTTCCCAGCAAGTACAGTGTATTGGACTGAAGAGGAGCTACTGTTCTTGTCAGTTTCCTAAGCAGAGTTGAACTACATATGGTCCGTGTGTGTAGGAAGCACAGTTCTTTTGTTCTGAGCAAGCTCACTGTTCGGACCCCATAGGAAACACAGTAGAGTAGAAGAGTGCTCTTTTCTCTAAAGCAGTGTGTTTCTTGTAAGGCGAGCTAGCGTTTGTTTCCCAGTCCTAAATGGAGTTGAATCACATGCAGTTTCTGGTCCTATGAGCAAGAGTTGTTTTCTGGTAAGGAAAGTCACTATTGCGCTCCCATTGCCATACACAGTGCAAATAGCACATGCGTCTGTTCCCAGCAAGTACAGTGTATTGGACTGAAGAGGAGCTACTGTTCTTCTCAGTTTCCTAAGCAGAGTTGAACTAGATATGGCCCATGTGTCTAGGAAGCACAGTTCATTTGTTCTGAGCAAGCTAACTGTTCTGGCCCTATAGGAAACACAGTAGAGTAGAAGAGTGCTCTTTTCTCAAAAGTAGAATGTGTTTCTTGTAAGGTGAGCTACAGTTTGTTTCCCAGTCCTAAATGGAGTTGAATCACAGACAGTTTTTGGTCCTACGATCAAGAGTTGTTTTCTGGTAAGAAGTGTCACTATTGTGCTCCAAATGCCATACACAGTGCAAATAGCACTGGCATCTGTTCCCAGCAAGTACAGTGTATTGGACTGAATAGGAGCTACTGTTCTTGTCAGTTGCCTAAGCAGAATTGAACTAGATATGGCCGTGTGTGTAGGAAGCACAGTTCTTTTGTTCTGAGCAAGCTCACTTTCGGACCCCATAGGAAACAAAGTAGAGTAGAAGAGTGCTCTTTTCCGAAAAGCAGAGTGTGTTTCTTGTAAGGCGAGCTAGCGTTTGTTTCCCAGTCCTAAATGGAGTTGAATCACATGCAGTTTCAGGTCCTACGAGCAAGAGTTGTTTTCTGGTAAGGAAAGTCACTATTGTGCTCACATTGCCATACACAGTGCAAATAGCACTCGCGTCTGTTCCCAGCAAGTACAGTGTATCGGACTGAAGAGGAGCTACTGTTCTTGTCAGTTTCCTAAGCAGAGTTGAACTAGATAAGGCCCGTGTGTGTAGGAAGCACAGTTCTTATGTTCTGAGCAAGCTCACTGTTCTGGCCCTTAGGAAACACAGTAGAGTAGAAAAGTGCTCTTTTCTCAAAAGCAAAGTGTGTTTCTTGTCAGGCGAGCTAGCGTTTGTTCCCTAGTCCTAAATGGAGTTGAATCACATGCAGTTTCTGGTCCTACGAACAAGAGTTTTTTTCTGGTAAGGAAAGTCACTATTGCGCTCCCATTGCCATACACAGGGCAAATAGCACTCGCGTCTTTTCCCAGCAAGTACAGTGTATCGGACTGAAGAGGATCTCCTGTTCTTGTCAGGTTCCTAAGCAGAATTGAACTAGATATGGCCGTGTGTGTAGGAAGCACAGTTCTTTTGTTCTGAGCAAACTCACTGATTGGACCCCATAGGAAACCCAGTAGAGTAGATGAGTGCTCTTTTCTCAAAAGCAGAGTGTGTTTCTTGTAAGGCGAGCTAACGTTTGTTTCCCAGACCTAAATGGAGTTGAATCCCATGCCTTTTCTGGTCCTACGAGCAAAAGTTTTTTTCTGGTAAGAAGAGTCACTATAGGGCTCCCATTGCCATACAAGTGCAAATAGCACTGGCATCTGTTCCCAGCAAGTACAGAGTATTCGAATGAAGAGCAGCTACTGTTCTTGTCAGTTTTCTAAGCAGAGTCGAACTAGATATGGCCCGTGTGTGTAGGAAGCACAGTTCTTTTGTTCTGAGCAAGCTCACTGTGCGGAACACATAGGAAACACAGTAGAGTAGAAGAGTGCTCTTTTCTCAAAAGCAGAGTGTGTTTCTTGTAAGGCGAGCTAGCGTTTTTTTCCCAGTCCTAAATGGAGTTGAATCACATGCAGTTTCTTGTCCTACGATCAAGAGTTGTTTTCTGGTAAGAAGAGTCAATATTGCGCTCCCATTGTCATATACAGGGCAAATAGCACTGGCGTCGGTTCCCAGCATGTACGGTGTATTGGACTGAAGAGAACCTACTGTTCTTGTCAAGTTCCTAAGCAGAATTGAACTAGTTATGGCCGTGTATGTAGGAAGCACAGTCCTTTTGTTCTGAGCAAGCTCTCTGTTCTGGCCCTATAGGAAACACAGTAGAGTAGAAGAGTGCTCTTTTCTCAAAAGCAGAGTGTGTTTCTTGTAAGGCGAGCTAACATTTGTTTCCCAGACCTAAATGGAGTTGAATCCCATGCCTTTTCTGGTCCTACGAGCAAAAGTTTTTTTCTGGTAAGAAGAGTCACTATTGGGCTCCCATTGCCATACAAGTGCAAATAGCACTGGCATCTGTTCCCAGCAAGTACAGTGTATTCGAATGAAGAGCAGCTACTGTTCTTGTCAGTTTTCTAAGCAGAGTTGAACTAGATATGGCCCGTGTGTGTAGGAAGCACAGTTCTTTGGTTCTGAGCAAGCTCACTGTGCGGAACACATAGGAAACACAGTAGAGTAGAAGAGTGCTCTTTTCTCAAAAGCAGAGTGTGTTTCATGTAAGGCGTTTGTTACCCAGTACTAAATAGAGTTGAATCCCATGCAGTTTGTGGTCCTACGAGCAAGAGTTTTTTTCTGGTAAGAAGAGTCAATATTGCGCTCCCATTGTCATACACAGGGCAAATAGCACTGGCATCTGTTCCCAGCATGTACAGTTTATTGGACTGAAGAGGATCTACTGTTCTTTTCAGTTTTCTAAGCAAAATTGAACTAGATATGGCCGTGTGTGTAGGAAGCACAGTTCTCTTGTTCTGTTCAAGCTCACTCTTCTGGCCCTATAGGAAACACAGTAGAGTAAAAGAGTGCTCTTTTCTCAAAAGCAGAGTGTGTTTCTTGTAAGGCGAGCTAGCGTTTGTTTACCAGTCCTAAATGGAGTGGAATCACCTGCAGTTTCTGGTCCTACGAGCAAGAGTTGTTTTCTGGTAAGGAAAGTCACTATTGTTCTCCCATTGCCATACACAGTGCAAATAGCCCTCCCGTCTCTTCCCAGGAAGTACAGTGTATCGGACTGAAGAGGAGCTGCTGTTCTTGTCAGTTTCCTAAGCAGAGTTGAACTAGATATGGCCCGTGTGTTTAGGAAGCACAGTTATTATGTTCTGAGCAAGCTCACTGTTCTGGCCCAATAGGAAACACAGTAGAGTAGAAAAGTGCTCTTTTCTCAAAAGCAGAGTGTGTTTCTTGTAAGGCAAGCTAGCGTTTGTTTCCTAGTCCTAAATGGATTTGAATCACATGCAGTTTCTGGTCCTACGAACAAGAGTTGTTTTCTGGTAAGGAAAGTCACTATTGCGCTCCCATTGCCATACACAGGGCAAATAGCACTCGTGTCTTTTCCCAGCAAGTACAGTATATTGGACTGAATAGGAGCTACTGTTCTTGTCAGTTTCCTAAGCAGAGTTGAACTACATATGGTCCTTGTGTGTAGGAAGCACAGTTCTTTTGTTCTGAGCAAGCTCACTGTTTGGACCCCATAGGAAACGCAGTAGAGTAGAAGAGTGCTCTTTTCTCTAAAGCAGAGTGTGTTTCTTGTAGGCGAGCTAGCATTTGTTTCCCAGTCCTAAATGGAGTTGAATCCCATGCAGTTACTGGTCCTACGAGCAAGACTTGTTTTCTGGTAAGAAGAATCACTATTGTGCTCTCAATGTCATACATAGTGCAAATAGCATTGGTGTCGGTTCCCAACATGTACAGGGTATTGGACTGAAAAGAATCTACTGTTCTTGTCAGGTTCCTAAGCAGAATTGAACTAGATATGGTCGTGTGTGTAAGAAGCACAGTTCTTTTTTTCTGAGCAAGTACACTCTTCTGGCCCTATAGGAAACACAGTAGAGTAGAAGAGTGCTTTTTTCTCAAAAGCAGAGTGTGTTTCTTTTAAGGCGAGCTAGCGTTTGTTTCCCATTCCTAAATGGAGTGGAATCACATGCAGTTTCTGGTCCTACGAGCAAGAGTTGTTTTCTGGTAAGGAAAGTCGCTATTGTTCTCCCATTGCCATACACAGTGCAAATAGCCCTCCCGTCTCTTCCCAGCAAGTACAGTGTATCGGACTGAAGAGGAGCTGCTGTTCTTGTCAGTTTCCTAAGCAGAGTTGAACTAGATATGGCCCGTGTGTTTAGGAAGCACAGTTATTATGTTCTGAGCAAGCTCACTGTTCTGGCCCTATAGGAAACACAGTAGAGTAGAAAAGTGCTCTTTTCTCAAAAACAGAGTGTGTTTCTTGTAAGGCGAGCTAGCGTTTGTTTCCTAGTCCTAAATGGAGTTGAATCACATGCAGTTTCAGGTCCTAAGAACAAGAGTTGTTTTCTGGTAAGGAAAGTCACATTGTGCTCCCATTGCCATACACTGTGCAAATAGCACTCGCGTCTGTTCCCGGCAAGTACAGTGTATTGGACTGAAGAGGATCTACTGTTCTTCTCAGGTTCTTAAGCAGAGTTGAACTAGATATGGCCGTGTGTGTAGGAAGCACAGTTTTTTTGTTCTGAGCAAGCTCACTGTTCGGACATCATAGAAAACACAGTAGAGTAGAAGAGTGCTTTTTTCTCAAACGTAGAGTGTGTTTCTTTTAAGACGAGCTAGCTTTTGTTTCTCATTCCTAAATGGAGTGGAATCACATGCAGTTTCTGGTCCTACGAGCAAGTGTTGTTTTCTGGTAAGGAAAGTCACTATTGCGCTCCCATTGCCATACACAGTGCAAATAGCCCTCCCGTCTGTTCCCAGCAAGTACAGTGTATTGGACTGAAAAGGAGCTACTGCTCTTGTCAGTTTCCTAAGAAGAGTTGAACAAGATATGGTCCATGTGTTTAGGAAGCACAGTTCTTTTTTTCTGTGCACGCTCACTGTTCTGGCCCTATAGGAAGCACAGTAGAGTAGAAGAGTGCTCTTTTCTCAAAAGCAGAGTGTGTTTCTTGTAAAGAGAGCTAGAGTTTGTTTCCCAGTCCTAAATGGAGTTGAGTCACATGCAGTTTTTGGTTCTATGAGCAAGAGTTGTTTTCCGGTAAGACGAGTCACTATTGTACTCCAATTGCCATACACAGTGCAAATAGCACTGGCGTCTGTTCCCAGCAAGTACAGTGTATTGGACTGAAGAGGATCTACTGTTCTTGTCAGTTTCCTAAGCAGAGTTGAACTAGATATGGCCCGTGTGTGGGAAGCACAGTTCTTTTGTTCTGAGCAAGCTCACTGTTCTGGCCCTGTAGGAAACATAGTAGAGTAGAAGAGTGCTCTTTTTCTAAAGCAGAGTGTGTTTCTTGTAAGGCGAGCTAGCATTTGTTTCCCAGTCCTAAATGGCGTTGAATCACATGCAGTTTGTGGTCCTATGAGCAAGAGTTGTTTTCTGGTAAGGAAAGTCACTATTGCTCTCTAATTGCCATACACAGTGTAAATAGCACTCGCGTCTGTTCCCAGCAAGTACAGTGTATTGGACTGAAGAGGAGCTACTGTTCTTGTCAGTTTCCTAAGCAGAGTTGAACTACATATGGTCCGTGTGTGTAGGAAGCACAGTTCTTTTGTTCTGAGCAAGCTCACTGTTCGGACCCCATAGGAAACACAGTAGAGTAGAAGAGTGCTCTTTTCTCTAAAGCAGTGTGTTTCTTGTAAGGCGAGCTAGCGTTTGTTTCCCAGTCCTAAATGGAGTTGAATCACATGCAGTTTCTGGTCCTATGAGCAAGAGTTGTTTTCTGGTAAGGAAAGTCACTATTGCGCTCCCATTGCCATACACAGTGCAAATAGCACATGCGTCTGTTCCCAGCAAGTACAGTGTATTGGACTGAAGAGGAGCTACTGTTCTTCTCAGTTTCCTAAGCAGAGTTGAACTAGATATGGCCCATGTGTCTAGGAAGCACAGTTCATTTGTTCTGAGCAAGCTAACTGTTCTGGCCCTATAGGAAACACAGTAGAGTAGAAGAGTGCTCTTTTCTCAAAAGTAGAATGTGTTTCTTGTAAGGTGAGCTACAGTTTGTTTCCCAGTCCTAAATGGAGTTGAATCACAGACAGTTTTTGGTCCTACGATCAAGAGTTGTTTTCTGGTAAGAAGTGTCACTATTGTGCTCCAAATGCCATACACAGTGCAAATAGCACTCGTGTCTGTTCCCAGCAAGTACAGTGTATTGGACTGAATAGGAGCTACTGTTCTTGTCAGTTGCCTAAGCAGAATTGAACTAGATATGGCCGTGTGTGTAGGAAGCACAGTTCTTTTGTTCTGAGCAAGCTCACTTTCGGACCCCATAGGAAACAAAGTAGAGTAGAAGAGTGCTCTTTTCCGAAAAGCAGAGTGTGTTTCTTGTAAGGCGAGCTAGCGTTTGTTTCCCAGTCCTAAATGGAGTTGAATCACATGCAGTTTCAGGTCCTACGAGCAAGAGTTGTTTTCTGGTAAGGAAAGTCACTATTGTGCTCACATTGCCATACACAGTGCAAATAGCACTCGCGTCTGTTCCCAGCAAGTACAGTGTATCGGACTGAAGAGGAGCTACTGTTCTTGTCAGTTTCCTAAGCAGAGTTGAACTAGATAAGGCCCGTGTGTGTAGGAAGCACAGTTCTTATGTTCTGAGCAAGCTCACTGTTCTGGCCCTTAGGAAACACAGTAGAGTAGAAAAGTGCTCTTTTCTCAAAAGCAAAGTGTGTTTCTTGTCAGGCGAGCTAGCGTTTGTTCCCTAGTCCTAAATGGAGTTGAATCACATGCAGTTTCTGGTCCTACGAACAAGAGTTTTTTTCTGGTAAGGAAAGTCACTATTGCGCTCCCATTGCCATACACAGGGCAAATAGCACTCGCGTCTTTTCCCAGCAAGTACAGTGTATCGGACTGAAGAGGATCTCCTGTTCTTGTCAGGTTCCTAAGCAGAATTGAACTAGATATGGCCGTGTGTGTAGGAAGCACAGTTCTTTTGTTCTGAGCAAACTCACTGATTGGACCCCATAGGAAACCCAGTAGAGTAGATGAGTGCTCTTTTCTCAAAAGCAGAGTGTGTTTCTTGTAAGGCGAGCTAACGTTTGTTTCCCAGACCTAAATGGAGTTGAATCCCATGCCTTTTCTGGTCCTACGAGCAAAAGTTTTTTTCTGGTAAGAAGAGTCACTATAGGGCTCCCATTGCCATACAAGTGCAAATAGCACTGGCATCTGTTCCCAGCAAGTACAGAGTATTCGAATGAAGAGCAGCTACTGTTCTTGTCAGTTTTCTAAGCAGAGTCGAACTAGATATGGCCCGTGTGTGTAGGAAGCACAGTTCTTTTGTTCTGAGCAAGCTCACTGTGCGGAACACATAGGAAACACAGTAGAGTAGAAGAGTGCTCTTTTCTCAAAAGCAGAGTGTGTTTCTTGTAAGGCGAGCTAGCGTTTTTTTCCCAGTCCTAAATGGAGTTGAATCACATGCAGTTTCTTGTCCTACGATCAAGAGTTGTTTTCTGGTAAGAAGAGTCAATATTGCGCTCCCATTGTCATATACAGGGCAAATAGCACTGGCGTCGGTTCCCAGCATGTACGGTGTATTGGACTGAAGAGAACCTACTGTTCTTGTCAAGTTCCTAAGCAGAATTGAACTAGTTATGGCCGTGTATGTAGGAAGCACAGTCCTTTTGTTCTGAGCAAGCTCTCTGTTCTGGCCCTATAGGAAACACAGTAGAGTAGAAGAGTGCTCTTTTCTCAAAAGCAGAGTGTGTTTCTTGTAAGGCGAGCTAACGTTTGTTTCCCAGACCTAAATGGAGTTGAATCCCATGCCTTTTCTGGTCCTACGAGCAAAAGTTTTTTTCTGGTAAGAAGAGTCACTATTGGGCTCCCTTTGCCATACAAGTGCAAATAGCACTGGCATCTGTTCCCAGCAAGTACAGTGTATTCGAATGAAGAGCAGCTACTGTTCTTGTCAGTTTTCTAAGCAGAGTTGAACTAGATATGGCCCGTGTGTGTAGGAAGCACAGTTCTTTGGTTCTGAGCAAGCTCACTGTGCGGAACACATAGGAAACACAGTAGAGTAGAAGAGTGCTCTTTTCTCAAAAGCAGAGTGTGTTTCATGTAAGGCGTTTGTTACCCAGTACTAAATAGAGTTGAATCCCATGCAGTTTGTGGTCCTACGAGCAAGAGTTTTTTTCTGGTAAGAAGAGTCAATATTGCGCTCCCATTGTCATACACAGGGCAAATAGCACTGGCATCTGTTCCCAGCATGTACAGTTTATTGGACTGAAGAGGATCTACTGTTCTTTTCAGTTTTCTAAGCAAAATTGAACTAGATATGGCCGTGTGTGTAGGAAGCACAGTTCTCTTGTTCTGTTCAAGCTCACTCTTCTGGCCCTATAGGAAACACAGTAGAGTAAAAGAGTGCTCTTTTCTCAAAAGCAGAGTGTGTTTCTTGTAAGGCGAGCTAGCGTTTGTTTACCAGTCCTAAATGGAGTTGAATCACATCCAATTTCTGGTCCTATGAGCAAGAGTTGTTTTCTGGTAAGGAAAGTCACTATTGCGCTCCCATTGCCATACATAGTGCAAATAGCACTCGCGTCTGTTCCCAGCAAGTACAGTGTATTGGACTGAAGAGGAGCTACTCTTCTTGTCATTTTCCTAAAATGAGGTGAACTAGATATGGCTCGTGTGTTTAAAAAGCACAGTTCTTTTGTTCTGAGAAAGCACACTGTGCGGACACCATAGGAAACACAGTAGAGTAGATGAGTGCTCTTTTCTCAAAATTAAATTGTGTTTCTTGAAAGGCGAGCTAGTATTTGCTTCCCAGTCAAAAATGGAGTTGAATCCCATGCCGTTTCTGGTCCTACGAGCAAGAGTTTTTTTCAGGTAAGAAGAGTCACCATTGCGCTCCCATTGTCATACACAGTGCAAATAGCACTGGCGTCTGTTCCCAGCAAGTACGGTGTATTGGACTGAAGAGCAGCTCCTGTTCTTGTCAGTTTCCTAAGCAGAGTATAACTAGATATGGTCCGTGTGTGTAGGAAGCACAGTTCATTTGTTCTTAGCAAGCTCACTGTTCGGACCCCATAGGAAACACTGTAGAGTAGAAGAGTGCTCTTTTCTCAAAAGCAGAGTGCGTTTCTTGAAAGGCGAGCTAGTGTTTGTTTCCCAGTCAGAAATGGAATTGAATCCCGTGCAGTTTCTGGTCCTACGAGCAAGAGATTTTTTCTGGTAAGAAGAGTCACTATTGCGCTCCCATTGCCATACACAGTGCAAATAGCACTGGCGTCTGTTCCCTGCATGTACAGAGTATTGGACTGAATAGGAGCTCCTGTTCTTGTCATATTCCTAAGCAGAGTTGAACTAGATATGTCCCCTGTGTGTAGGAAGCACAGTTCATTTGTTCTGAGCAAGTTCACTGTTCTGGCCCTATAGGAAACACAGTAGAGTAGAAGAGTGCTCTTTTCTCTAAAGCAGAGTGTGTTTCTTGTAAGGTGAGCTAGCTTTTGTTTCCCAGTCCTAAAAGGAGTTGAATCACATGCAGTTTCTTGTCCTACGAACAAGAGTTGTTTTCTGGTAAGAAGAGTCACTATTGCGCTCCCATTGTCATACACAGGGCATATAGCACTGGCGTCAGTTCCCAGCATGTACAGTGTATTGGACTGAAGAGGTTCTACTGTTCTTGTCAGTTTCCTAAGTAGAATTGAACTAGATATGGCCCGTGTGTGTAGGAAGCACAGTTTTTGTGTTCTGAGCAAGCTCACTGTTCGGAAAACACATAGGAAACACAGTAGAGTAGAAGAGTGCTCTTTTCTCAAAAGCAGAGTGTGCTTCTAGGAAGTCGAGCTAGTGTTTGTTTCCCAGTCCTAAATGGAGTTGAGTCACATGCAGATTTTTGTCCTACGAGCAACAGTTGTTTTCTGGTAAGACAAGTCACTATTGTGCTCCAATTGCCATACACAGTGCAAATAGCATTGGTGTCGGTTCCCAACATGTACAGTGTATTGGACTGAAAAGAATCTACTGTTCTCGTCAGGTTCCTAAGCAGAATTGAACTAGATATGGTCGTGTGTGTAGGAAGCAGAGTTCTTTTGTTCTGAGCAAGTACACTGTTCTGGCCCTATAGGAAACACAGTAGAGTAGAAGAGTGCTCTTTTCTCAAAAGCAGAGTGTGTTTCTTGTAAGGCGAGCTAGCGTTTCTTTCCCAGTCCTAAATGGAGTTGAATCACATGCAGTTTCAGGTCCTACGAACAAGAGTTGTTTTCTGGTAAGGAAAGTCACATTGCGCTCCCATTGCCATACACTGTGCAAATAGCACTCGCGTCTGTTCCCAGCAAGTACAGTGTATTGGACTGAAGAGGATCTACTGTTCTTGTCAGGTTCCTAAGCAGACTTGAACTAGATATGGCCGTGTGTGTAGGAAGCACACTTTTTTTGTTCTGAGCAAGCTCACTGTTCGGACCCCATAGGAAACACAGTAGAGTAGAAGAGTGCTTTTTTCTCAAAAGCAGAGTGTGTTTCTTTTAAGGCGAGCTAGCATTTGTTTCCCATTCCTAAATGGAGTGGAATCACCTGCAGTTTCTGGTCCTACGAGCAAGAGTTGTTTTCTGGTAAGGAAAGTCACTATTGTTCTCCCATTGCCATACACAGTGCAAATAGCCCTCCCGTCTCTTCCCAGGAAGTACAGTGTATTGGACTGAAGAGGAGCTGCTGTTCTTGTCAGTTTCCTAAGCAGAGTTGAACTAGATATGGCCCGTGTGTTTAGGAAGCACAGTTATTATGTTCTGAGCAAGCTCACTGTTCTGGCCCAATAGGAAACACAGTAGAGTAGAAAAGTGCTCTTTTCTCAAAAGCAGAGTGTGTTTCTTGTAAGGCAAGCTAGCGTTTGTTTCCTAGTCCTAAATGGATTTGAATCACATGCAGTTTCTGGTCCTACGAACAAGAGTTGTTTTCTGGTAAGGAAAGTCACTATTGCGCTCCCATTGCCATACACAGGGCAAATAGCACTCGCGTCTTTTCCCAGCAAGTACAGTATATTGGACTGAATAGGAGCTACTGTTCTTGTCAGTTTCCTAAGCAGAGTTGAACTACATATGGTCCTTGTGTGTAGGAAGCACAGTTCTTTTGTTCTGAGCAAGCTCACTGTTTGGACCCCATAGGAAACGCAGTAGAGTAGAAGAGTGCTCTTTTCTCTAAAGCAGAGTGTGTTTCTTGTAGGCGAGCTAGCATTTGTTTCCCAGTCCTAAATGGAGTTGAATCCCATGCAGTTTCTGGTCCTACGAGCAAGACTTGTTTTCTGGTAAGAAGAATCACTATTGTGCTCTCAATGTCATACATAGTGCAAATAGCATTGGTGTCGGTTCCCAACATGTACAGTGTATTGGACTGAAAAGAATCTACTGTTCTTGTCAGGTTCCTAAGCAGAATTGAACTAGATATGGTCGTGTGTGTAAGAAGCACAGTTCTTTTTTTCTGAGCAAGTACACTCTTCTGGCCCTATAGGAAACACAGTAGAGTAGAAGAGTGCTTTTTTCTCAAAAGCAGAGTGTGTTTCTTTTAAGGCGAGCTAGCGTTTGTTTCCCATTCCTAAATGGAGTGGAATCACATGCAGTTTCTGGTCCTACGAGCAAGAGTTGTTTTCTGGTAAGGAAAGTCGCTATTGTTCTCCCATTGCCATACACAGTGCAAATAGCCCTCCCGTCTCTTCCCAGCAAGTACAGTGTATCGGACTGAAGAGGAGCTGCTGTTCTTGTCAGTTTCCTAAGCAGAGTTGAACTAGATATGGCCCGTGTGTTTAGGAAGCACAGTTATTATGTTCTGAGCAAGCTCACTGTTCTGGCCCTATAGGAAACACAGTAGAGTAGAAAAGTGCTCTTTTCTCAAAAACAGAGTGTGTTTCTTGTAAGGCGAGCTAGCGTTTGTTTCCTAGTCCTAAATGGAGTTGAATCACATGCAGTTTCAGGTCCTAAGAACAAGAGTTGTTTTCTGGTAAGGAAAGTCACATTGTGCTCCCATTGCCATACACTGTGCAAATAGCACTCGCGTCTGTTCCCAGCAAGTACAGTGTATTGGACTGAAGAGGATCTACTGTTCTTCTCAGGTTCTTAAGCAGAGTTGAACTAGATATGGCCGTGTGTGTAGGAAGCACAGTTTTTTTGTTCTGAGCAAGCTCACTGTTCGGACATCATAGAAAACACAGTAGAGTAGAAGAGTGCTTTTTTCTCAAACGTAGAGTGTGTTTCTTTTAAGACGAGCTAGCTTTTGTTTCTCATTCCTAAATGGAGTGGAATCACATGCAGTTTCTGGTCCTACGAGCAAGTGTTGTTTTCTGGTAAGGAAAGTCACTATTGCGCTCCCATTGCCATACACAGTGCAAATAGCCCTCCCGTCTGTTCCCAGCAAGTACAGTGTATTGGACTGAAAAGGAGCTACTGCTCTTGTCAGTTTCCTAAGAAGAGTTGAACAAGATATGGTCCATGTGTTTAGGAAGCACAGTTCTTTTTTTCTGTGCACGCTCACTGTTCTGGCCCTATAGGAAGCACAGTAGAGTAGAAGAGTGCTCTTTTCTCAAAAGCAGAGTGTGTTTCTTGTAAAGAGAGCTAGAGTTTGTTTCCCAGTCCTAAATGGAGTTGAGTCACATGCAGTTTTTGGTTCTATGAGCAAGAGTTGTTTTCCGGTAAGACGAGTCACTATTGTACTCCAATTGCCATACACAGTGCAAATAGCACTGGCGTCTGTTCCCAGCAAGTACAGTGTATTGGACTGAAGAGGATCTACTGTTCTTGTCAGTTTCCTAAGCAGAGTTGAACTAGATATGGCCCGTGTGTGGGAAGCACAGTTCTTTTGTTCTGAGCAAGCTCACTGTTCTGGCCCTGTAGGAAACATAGTAGAGTAGAAGAGTGCTCTTTTTCTAAAGCAGAGTGTGTTTCTTGTAAGGCGAGCTAGCATTTGTTTCCCAGTCCTAAATGGCGTTGAATCACATGCAGTTTGTGGTCCTATGAGCAAGAGTTGTTTTCTGGTAAGGAAAGTCACTATTGCTCTCTAATTGCCATACACAGTGTAAATAGCACTCGCGTCTGTTCCCAGCAAGTACAGTGTATTGGACTGAAGAGGAGCTACTGTTCTTGTCAGTTTCCTAAGCAGAGTTGAACTACATATGGTCCGTGTGTGTAGGAAGCACAGTTCTTTTGTTCTGAGCAAGCTCACTGTTCGGACCCCATAGGAAACACAGTAGAGTAGAAGAGTGCTCTTTTCTCTAAAGCAGTGTGTTTCTTGTAAGGCGAGCTAGCGTTTGTTTCCCAGTCCTAAATGGAGTTGAATCACATGCAGTTTCTGGTCCTATGAGCAAGAGTTGTTTTCTGGTAAGGAAAGTCACTATTGCGCTCCCATTGCCATACACAGTGCAAATAGCACATGCGTCTGTTCCCAGCAAGTACAGTGTATTGGACTGAAGAGGAGCTACTGTTCTTCTCAGTTTCCTAAGCAGAGTTGAACTAGATATGGCCCATGTGTCTAGGAAGCACAGTTCATTTGTTCTGAGCAAGCTAACTGTTCTGGCCCTATAGGAAACACAGTAGAGTAGAAGAGTGCTCTTTTCTCAAAAGTAGAATGTGTTTCTTGTAAGGTGAGCTACAGTTTGTTTCCCAGTCCTAAATGGAGTTGAATCACAGACAGTTTTTGGTCCTACGATCAAGAGTTGTTTTCTGGTAAGAAGTGTCACTATTGTGCTCCAAATGCCATACACAGTGCAAATAGCACTCGTGTCTGTTCCCAGCAAGTACAGTGTATTGGACTGAATAGGAGCTACTGTTCTTGTCAGTTGCCTAAGCAGAATTGAACTAGATATGGCCGTGTGTGTAGGAAGCACAGTTCTTTTGTTCTGAGCAAGCTCACTTTCGGACCCCATAGGAAACAAAGTAGAGTAGAAGAGTGCTCTTTTCCGAAAAGCAGAGTGTGTTTCTTGTAAGGCGAGCTAGCGTTTGTTTCCCAGTCCTAAATGGAGTTGAATCACATGCAGTTTCAGGTCCTACGAGCAAGAGTTGTTTTCTGGTAAGGAAAGTCACTATTGTGCTCACATTGCCATACACAGTGCAAATAGCACTCGCGTCTGTTCCCAGCAAGTACAGTGTATCGGACTGAAGAGGAGCTACTGTTCTTGTCAGTTTCCTAAGCAGAGTTGAACTAGATAAGGCCCGTGTGTGTAGGAAGCACAGTTCTTATGTTCTGAGCAAGCTCACTGTTCTGGCCCTTAGGAAACACAGTAGAGTAGAAAAGTGCTCTTTTCTCAAAAGCAAAGTGTGTTTCTTGTCAGGCGAGCTAGCGTTTGTTCCCTAGTCCTAAATGGAGTTGAATCACATGCAGTTTCTGGTCCTACGAACAAGAGTTTTTTTCTGGTAAGGAAAGTCACTATTGCGCTCCCATTGCCATACACAGGGCAAATAGCACTCGCGTCTTTTCCCAGCAAGTACAGTGTATCGGACTGAAGAGGATCTCCTGTTCTTGTCAGGTTCCTAAGCAGAATTGAACTAGATATGGCCGTGTGTGTAGGAAGCACAGTTCTTTTGTTCTGAGCAAACTCACTGATTGGACCCCATAGGAAACCCAGTAGAGTAGATGAGTGCTCTTTTCTCAAAAGCAGAGTGTGTTTCTTGTAAGGCGAGCTAACGTTTGTTTCCCAGACCTAAATGGAGTTGAATCCCATGCCTTTTCTGGTCCTACGAGCAAAAGTTTTTTTCTGGTAAGAAGAGTCACTATAGGGCTCCCATTGCCATACAAGTGCAAATAGCACTGGCATCTGTTCCCAGCAAGTACAGAGTATTCGAATGAAGAGCAGCTACTGTTCTTGTCAGTTTTCTAAGCAGAGTCGAACTAGATATGGCCCGTGTGTGTAGGAAGCACAGTTCTTTTGTTCTGAGCAAGCTCACTGTGCGGAACACATAGGAAACACAGTAGAGTAGAAGAGTGCTCTTTTCTCAAAAGCAGAGTGTGTTTCTTGTAAGGCGAGCTAGCGTTTTTTTCCCAGTCCTAAATGGAGTTGAATCACATGCAGTTTCTTGTCCTACGATCAAGAGTTGTTTTCTGGTAAGAAGAGTCAATATTGCGCTCCCATTGTCATATACAGGGCAAATAGCACTGGCGTCGGTTCCCAGCATGTACGGTGTATTGGACTGAAGAGAACCTACTGTTCTTGTCAAGTTCCTAAGCAGAATTGAACTAGTTATGGCCGTGTATGTAGGAAGCACAGTCCTTTTGTTCTGAGCAAGCTCTCTGTTCTGGCCCTATAGGAAACACAGTAGAGTAGAAGAGTGCTCTTTTCTCAAAAGCAGAGTGTGTTTCTTGTAAGGCGAGCTAACGTTTGTTTCCCAGACCTAAATGGAGTTGAATCCCATGCCTTTTCTGGTCCTACGAGCAAAAGTTTTTTTCTCGTAAGAAGAGTCACTATTGGGCTCCCATTGCCATACAAGTGCAAATAGCACTGGCATCTGTTCCCAGCAAGTACAGTGTATTCGAATGAAGAGCAGCTACTGTTCTTGTCAGTTTTCTAAGCAGAGTTGAACTAGATATGGCCCGTGTGTGTAGGAAGCACAGTTCTTTGGTTCTGAGCAAGCTCACTGTGCGGAACACATAGGAAACACAGTAGAGTAGAAGAGTGCTCTTTTCTCAAAAGCAGAGTGTGTTTCATGTAAGGCGTTTGTTACCCAGTACTAAATAGAGTTGAATCCCATGCAGTTTGTGGTCCTACGAGCAAGAGTTTTTTTCTGGTAAGAAGAGTCAATATTGCGCTCCCATTGTCATACACAGGGCAAATAGCACTGGCATCTGTTCCCAGCATGTACAGTTTATTGGACTGAAGAGGATCTACTGTTCTTTTCAGTTTTCTAAGCAAAATTGAACTAGATATGGCCGTGTGTGTAGGAAGCACAGTTCTCTTGTTCTGTTCAAGCTCACTCTTCTGGCCCTATAGGAAACACAGTAGAGTAAAAGAGTGCTCTTTTCTCAAAAGCAGAGTGTGTTTCTTGTAAGGCGAGCTAGCGTTTGTTTACCAGTCCTAAATGGAGTTGAATCACATCCAATTTCTGGTCCTATGAGCAAGAGTTGTTTTCTGGTAAGGAAAGTCACTATTGCGCTCCCATTGCCATACATAGTGCAAATAGCACTCGCGTCTGTTCCCAGCAAGTACAGTGTATTGGACTGAAGAGGAGCTACTCTTCTTGTCATTTTCCTAAAATGAGGTGAACTAGATATGGCTCGTGTGTTTAAAAAGCACAGTTCTTTTGTTCTGAGAAAGCACACTGTGCGGACACCATAGGAAACACAGTAGAGTAGATGAGTGCTCTTTTCTCAAAATTAAATTGTGTTTCTTGAAAGGCGAGCTAGTATTTGCTTCCCAGTCAAAAATGGAGTTGAATCCCATGCCGTTTCTGGTCCTACGAGCAAGAGTTTTTTTCAGGTAAGAAGAGTCACCATTGCGCTCCCATTGTCATACACAGTGCAAATAGCACTGGCGTCTGTTCCCAGCAAGTACGGTGTATTGGACTGAAGAGCAGCTCCTGTTCTTGTCAGTTTCCTAAGCAGAGTATAACTAGATATGGTCCGTGTGTGTAGGAAGCACAGTTCATTTGTTCTTAGCAAGCTCACTGTTCGGACCCCATAGGAAACACTGTAGAGTAGAAGAGTGTTCTTTTCTCAAAAGCAGAGTGCGTTTCTTGAAAGGCGAGCTAGTGTTTGTTTCCCAGTCAGAAATGGAATTGAATCCCGTGCAGTTTCTGGTCCTACGAGCAAAAGATTTTTTCTGGTAAGAAGAGTCACTATTGCGCTCCCATTGCCATACACAGTGCAAATAGCACTGGCGTCTGTTCCCTGCATGTACAGAGTATTGGACTGAATAGGAGCTCCTGTTCTTGTCATATTCCTAAGCAGAGTTGAACTAGATATGTCCCCTGTGTGTAGGAAGCACAGTTCATTTGTTCTGAGCAAGTTCACTGTTCTGGCCCTATAGGAAACACAGTAGAGTAGAAGAGTGCTCTTTTCTCTAAAGCAGAGTGTGTTTCTTGTAAGGTGAGCTAGCTTTTGTTTCCCAGTCCTAAAAGGAGTTGAATCACATGCAGTTTCTTGTCCTACGAACAAGAGTTGTTTTCTGGTAAGAAGAGTCACTATTGCGCTCCCATTGTCATACACAGGGCATATAGCACTGGCGTCAGTTCCCAGCATGTACAGTGTATTGGACTGAAGAGGTTCTACTGTTCTTGTCAGTTTCCTAAGAAGAATTGAACTAGATATGGCCCGTGTGTGTAGGAAGCACAGTTTTTGTGTTCTGAGCAAGCTCACTGTTCGGAAAACACATAGGAAACACAGTAGAGTAGAAGAGTGCTCTTTTCTCAAAAGCAGAGTGTGCTTCTAGGAAGTCGAGCTAGTGTTTGTTTCCCAGTCCTAAATGGAGTTGAGTCACATGCAGATTTTTGTCCTACGAGCAACAGTTGTTTTCTGGTAAGACAAGTCACTATTGTGCTCCAATTGCCATACACAGTGCAAATAGCACTCGTGTCTGTTCCCCGCAAGTACAGTGTATTGGACTGAAGAGGAGCTACTGTTCTTGTCAGTTTCCTAAGCAGAGTTGAACTAGATATGGCCCGTGTATGTAGGAAGCACAGTTCTTTTGTTCTGAGCAAGCTCACTGTTTGGACCTCATAGGAAACACAGTAGAGTAGAAGAGTGCTCTTTTCTCTAAAGCAGAGTGTGTTTCTTGTAAGGCGAGCTAGCGTTTCTTTCCCAGTCCTAAATGGAGTTGAATCACATGCAGTTTCTGGTCCGACGAGCAAGAGTTGTTTTAGGGTAAGAAGAATCACTATTGCGCTGCCATTGCCATACACAGGACAAATAGCACTGGCGTCTGTTCCCAGCAAGAACAGTGTATTGGATTGAAGAAGATCTACTGTTCTTGTCAGGTTCCTAAGCAGAATTGAACTAGATATGGCCGTGTGTGTAGGAAGCACAGTTCTTTTATTCTGAGCAAGCTCACTGTTCGGACACCATAGGAAACACAGTAGAGTAGAAGAGTGCTCTTTTCTCAAAAGCAGAGTGTGTTTTTGTAAGGCGAGCTAGCGTTTGTTTCCTAGTCCTAAATGGAGTTGAATCACATGCAGTTTCTGGTCCTACGAGCAAGAGTTGTTTTCTGGTAAGGAAAGTCACTATTGCGCTCCCATTGCCATACACAATGCAAATATCCCTCCCGTCTGTTCCCAGCAACTACAGTGTATTGGACTGAAGAGGAGCTACTGTTCTTGTCAGTTTCCTAAGCAGAGTTGAACTAGATATGGCCCGTGTGTAGGAAGCACAGTTCTTTTGTTCTGAGCAAGCACACTGTTCGTACCCCATAGGAAACACAGTAGAGTAGAAGAGTGCTCTTTTCTCAAAAGCAGAGTGTGTTTCATGTAAGGCGTTTGTTACCCAGTACTAAATAGAGTTGAATCCCATGCAGTTTGTGGTCCTACGAGCAAGAGTTTTTTTCTGGTAAGAAGAGTCACTATTGCGCTCCCATTGTCATACACAGGGCAAATAGCACTGGCATCTGTTCCCAGCATGTACAGTGTATTGGACTGAAGAGGATCTACTGTTCTTTTCAGTTTTCTAAGCAAAATTGAACTAGATATGGCCGTGTGTGTAGGAAGCACAGTTCTCTTGTTCTGTTCAAGCTCACTCTTCTGGCCCTATAGGAAACACAGTAGAGTAAAAGAGTGCTCTTTTCTCAAAAGCAGAGTGTGTTTCTTGTAAGGCGAGCTAGCGTTTGTTTACCAGTCCTAAATGGAGTTGAATCACATCCAATTTCTGGTCCTATGAGCAAGAGTTGTTTTCTGGTAAGGAAAGTCACTATTGCGCTCCCATTGCCATACATAGTGCAAATAGCACTCGCGTCTGTTCCCAGCAAGTACAGTGTATTGGACTGAAGAGGAGCTACTCTTCTTGTCATTTTCCTAAAATGAGTTGAACTAGATATGGCTCGTGTGTTTAAAAAGCACAGTTCTTTTGTTCTGAGAAAGCACACTGTGCGGACACCATAGGAAACACAGTAGAGTAGATGAGTGCTCTTTTCTCAAAATTAAATTGTGTTTCTTGAAAGGCGAGCTAGTATTTGCTTCCCAGTCAAAAATGGAGTTGAATCCCATGCCGTTTCTGGTCCTACGAGCAAGAGTTTTTTTCAGGTAAGAAGAGTCACTATTGCGCTCCCATTGTCATACACAGTGCAAATAGCACTGGCGTCTGTTCCCAGCAAGTACGGTGTATTGGACTGAAGAACAGCTCCTGTTCTTGTCAGTTTCCTAAGCAGAGTATAACTAGATATGGTCCGTGTGTGTAGGAAGCACAGTTCATTTGTTCTTAGCAAGCTCACTGTTCGGACCCCATAGGAAACACTGTAGAGTAGAAGAGTGCTCTTTTCTCAAAAGCAGAGTGCGTTTCTTGAAAGGCGAGCTAGTGTTTGTTTCCCAGTCAGAAATGGAATTGAATCCCGTGCAGTTTCTGGTCCTACGAGCAAGAGATTTTTTCTGGTAAGAAGAGTCACTATTGCGCTCCCATTGCCATACACAGTGCAAATAGCACTGGCGTCTGTTCCCTGCATGTACAGAGTATTGGACTGAATAGGAGCTCCTGTTCTTGTCATATTCCTAAGCAGAGTTGAACTAGATATGTCCCCTGTGTGTAGGAAGCACAGTTCATTTGTTCTGAGCAAGTTCACTGTTCTGGCCCTATAGGAAACACAGTAGAGTAGAAGAGTGCTCTTTTCTCAAAAGCAGAGTGTGTTTCTTGTAAGGCGAGCTAGCGTTTCTTTCCCAGTCCTAAGTCGAGTTGAATCACATGCAGTTTCTTGTCCTACGAACAAGAGTTGTTTTCTGGTAAGAAGAGTCACTATTGCGCTCCCATTGTCATACACAGGGCATATAGCACTGGCGTCAGTTCCCAGCATGTACAGTGTATTGGACTGAAGAGGTTCTACTGTTCTTGTCAGTTTCCTAAGTAGAATTGAACTAGATATGGCCCGTGTGTGTAGGAAGCACAGATTTGTGTTCTGAGCAAGCTCACTGTTCGGAAAACACATAGGAAACACAGTAGAGTAGAAGAGTGCTCTTTTCTCAAAAGCAGAGTGTGCTTCTAGGAAGTCGAGCTAGTGTTTGTTTCCCAGTCCTAAATGGAGTTGAGTCACATGCAGATTTTTGTCCTACGAGCAACAGTTGTTTTCTGGTAAGACAAGTCACTATTGTGCTCCAATTGCCATACACAGTGCAAATAGCACTCGTGTCTGTTCCCCGCAAGTACAGTGTATTGGACTGAAGAGGAGCTAGTGTTCTTGTCAGTTTCCTAAGCAGAGTTGAACTAGATATGGCCTGTGTATGTAGGAAGCACAGTTCTTTTGTTCTGAGCAAGCTCACTGTTTGGACCTCATAGGAAACACAGTAGAGTAGAAGAGTGCTCTTTTCTCTAAAGCAGAGTGTGTTTCTTGTAAGGCGAGCTAGCGTTTCTTTCCCAGTCCTAAATGGAGTTGAATCACATGCAGTTTCTGGTCCGAGGAGCAAGAGTTGTTTTAGGGTAAGAAGAATCACTATTGCGCTGCCATTGCCATACACAGGACAAATAGCACTGGCGTCTGTTCCCAGCAAGAACAGTGTATTGGATTGAAGAGGATCTACTGTTCTTGTCAGGTTCCTAAGCAGAATTGAACTAGATATGGCCGTGTGTGTAGGAAGCACAGTTCTATTGTTCTGAGCAAGCTCACTGTTCGGACACCATATGAAACACAGTAGAGTAGAAGAGTGCTCTTTTCTCAAAAGCAGAGTGTGTTTTTGTAAGGCGAGCTAGCGTTTGTTTCCTAGTCCTAAATGGAGTTGAATCACATGCAGTTTCTGGTCCTACGAGCAAGAGTTGTTTTCTGGTAAGGAAATTCACTATTGCGCTCCCATTACCTATACAAGGCAAATAGCACTCGAGTCTTTTCCCAGCCAGTACAGTGTATTGGAGTGAATAGGAGCTACTGTTCTTGTCAGTTTCCTAAGCAGAGTTGAACTAGATATGGTCCATATGTGTAGGAAGCACAGTTCTTTTGTTCTGAGCAAGCTCACTGTTTGGATCTCATAGGAAACGCAGTAGAGTAAAAGAGTGCTCTTTTCTCTAAAGCAGAGTGTGTTTTTGTAAGGCGAGCTAGCATTTGTTTCCCAGTCCTAAATGGAGTGGAATCACATGCAGTTTCTGGTCCTACGAGCAAGAGTTGTTTTCAGGTAAGGAAAGTCACTATTGCGCTTCCCTTGTCATACATAGTGCTAATAGCTCTCGCGTCTGTTCCCAGCAAGTACAGTGTATCGGACTGAAGAGGAGCTACTGTTCTTGTCAGTTTCCTAAGCAGAGTTGAACTAGATACAGCCCGTGTGTGTAGGAAGCACAGTTCTTTTGTTCTGAGCAAGCTCACTGTTCGGACCCCATAGGAAACACAGTAGAGTAGTAGAGTGCTCTTTTCTCAAAAGCAGAGTGTGTTTCTTGTAAGGCGAGGTAGGATTTGTTTTCCAGTCCTAAATGGAGTTGAATCACATGCAGTTTCTGGTCCTATGAGCAAGAGCTGTTTTCTGGTAAGGAAAGTCACTATTGCGCTCCCATTGCCTTACATAGTGCAAATAGCACTCGCGTCTGTTCCCAGCATGTACAGTGTATTTGACTGAAAAGGTTCTATTGTTCTTGTCAGTTTCCTAAGCAGAATTGAACTAGATATGGCCGTGTATGTAGGAAGCACAGTTCTTTTGTTCTGAGCAAGCTCTCTGTTCTGGTCCTCTATGAAACACAGTAGAGTAGAAGAGTGCTCTTTTCTCAAAAGCAGAGTGTGTTTCTTGTAAGGCGAGCTTGAGTTTCTTTCCCAGTCCTAAATGGAGTTGAGTCACATTCAGTTTCTGGTCCTATGAGCAAGAGTTGGTTTCTGGTAAGGAATGTCACTATTGCGCTCCCATTGCCATACACAGTGCAAATAGCACTCGCGTCTGTTCCCAGCAAGTACAGTGTATTGGACTGAAGAGGAGCTACTGTTCTTGTCAGTTTCTTAAGCAGAGTTGAACTAGATATGGCACGTGTGTGTAGGAAGCACAGTTCTTTTTTTCTGAGCAAGCTCACTGTTCGGACCCCATAGGAAACACAGTAGAGTAGGAGAGTGCTCTTTTCTCAAAAGCAGAGTTTGTTTCTTGTAAGGCGAGCTAGCGTTTGTTTCCCAGTCCTAAATGGAGTTGAATCACATGCAGGTTCTGGTCCTACAAGCAAGATTTGTTTTCTGGTACTAAGAGTCACTATTGTGCTCCCATTGTCATACACAGGGCAAATAGCACTCGCGTCTGTTCCCAGCATGTACAGTGTATTGGACTGAAAAGGATCTATTGTTCTTGTTAGTTTCCTAAGCAGAATTGAACTAGATATGTCCCTGTATGTAGGAAGCACAGTTCTTTTGTTCTGAGCAAGCTCTCTGTTCTGGCCCTATAGAAAACACAGTAGCGTAGAAGAGTGCTCTTTTCTCAAAAGCAGAGTGTGTTTCTTGTAAGGCCAGCTAGTGTTTTTATCCCAGTCCTATATGGAGTTGAATAACATGCAGTTTCTGGTCCTACGAGCACGAGTTGTTTTCTGGTAAGGAAAGTCACTATTGCGCTCCCATTGCCATACATAGTGCAAATAGCACTCGCGTCTGTTCCCAGCATGTACAGTGTATTGGACTGAAAAGGATCTATTGTTCTTGTCAGTTTCCTAAGCAGAATTGAACTGGATATGGCCGTGTATGTAGGAAGCACTGTTCTTTTGTTCTGAGCAAGCTCTCTGTTCTGGCCCTATAGGAAACACAGTAGAGTACAAGAGTGCTCTTTTCTCAAAAGCAGAGTGTGTTTCTCGTAAGTCGAGCTAGCGTTTGTTTCCCAGTCCTAAATGAAGTTGAATCACATGCAGTTTCTGGTCCTACGAGTAAGAGTTGTTTTCTGGAAAGGAAAGTCATTATTGCGCTCCCATTGTCATACACAGTGCAAATAGCACTCGCGTCTGTTCCCATCAAGTACAGTGTATTGGACTGAAGAGGAGCTACTGTTCTTGTCAGTTTCCTAAGCAGAGTTGAACTAGATATGGCCCGTGTGTGTAGGAAGCACAGTTCTTTTGTTCTGAGCAAGCTCACTGTTCGGACACCATAGGAAACACTGTAGAGTAGAAGAGTGCTCTTTTCTCAAAAGCAGAGTGTGTTTCTTGAAATGCAAGTTAGTGTTTGTTTCCCAGTCAGAAATGGAATTGATTCCCGTGCAGTTTCTGGTCCTATGAGCAAGAGTTTTTTTCTGGTAATAAGAGTCACTATTGTGCTCCCATTGCCATACACAGTGCATATAGCACTGGGGTCTGTTCCCTGCATGTACAGAGTATTGGACTGAAGAGAAGCTACTGTTCTTGTCAGTTTCCTAAGCAGAGTTAAACTAGATATGGCCCCTGTGTGTAGGAAGCACAGTTCTTTTGTTCTGAGTAAGTTCACTCTTCTGGCCCTGTAGGAAACACAGTAGAGTAGAAGAGTGCTCTTTTCTCAAAAGCAGAGTGTGTTTCTTGTAAGGCAAGCTAGCGTTTCTTTCCCAGTCCTAAATGGAGTTGAGTCACATGCAGTTTCTGGTCCTACAAGCAAGAGTTGTTTTCTGATAAGAAGAGTCACTATTGCGCTCCAATTGTCATACACAGGGCAAATAGCACTGGTGTCTGTTCCCAGCATGTGCAGTGTATTTGACTGAAGAGGGTATACTGTTCTTGTCAGTTTCCTAAGCTGAATTGAACTAGATATGGCCCGTGTGTGTAGGAAGCACACTTCTTTTGTGTTGTGCAAGCTTACTGTTCTGGCCCTATAGGAAACACAGTAGAGTAGAAGAATGCTCTTTTCTCAAAAGCAGAGTGTGTTTCTTGTAAGGCGAGCTAGCATTTATTTCCCAGTTCTAAAGGGAGTTGAATCACATGCAGTTTTTGGTCCTATGAGCAAGAGTTTTTTTCTGGTAAGGAATGTCACTATTGCGCTCCCATTGGCATATACAGTGCAAATAGCACTCGCGTCTGTTCCCAGCAAGTACAGTGTATTGGACTGAAGAGGAGCTACAGTTCTTGTCAGTTTCCTAAGCAGTGTTGAACTAGATATGGCACGTGTGTGTAGGAAGCACAGTTCATTTTTTCTGAGCAAGCTCTCTATTCTGGCCCTATAGGAAACACAGTAGAGTAGAAGAGAGCTCTTTTCTCAAAACCAGAGTGTGTTTCTTGTAAGTCCAGCTATTGTTTTTTTCCCAGTCCTATATGGAGTTGAATCACATGCAGTTTCTGGTCCTACGAGCAAGAGCTGTTTTCTGGTAAGAAGAGTCACTACTGCGCTCCCATTGTAATACACAGGGCAAATAGCACTCGCGTCTGTTCCCAGCATTTACAGTGTATTGGACTGAAAAGGATCTATTGTTCTTGTCAGTTTCCTAAGCAGAATTGAACTAGATATGGCCCTGTTTGTAGGAAGCACAGTTCTTTTGTTCTGAGCAAGCTCTCTGTTCTGGCCCTATAGGAAACACAGTAGAGTACAAGAGTGCTCTTTTCTCAAAAGCAGAGTGTGTTTCTTGTAAGGCGAGCTAGCGTTTGTTTCCCAGTCCTAAATGGAGTTGAATCACATGCAGTTTTTGGTCCTACCAGCAAGAGTTGTTTTCTAGTAAGGAAAGTCACTATTGTGCTCCCTTTGCCATACACAGTGCAAATAGCACTCGCGTCTATTTCCAGCAAGTACAGTGTATTGGACTGAAGAGGAGCTACTGTTCTTGTCAGTTTCCTAAGCAGAGTTGAACTACATATGGCACGTGTGTGTAGGAAGCACAGTTCTTTTTTTCTGAGCAAGCTCACTGTTCGGACCCCATAGGAAACACAGTAGAGTAGGAGAGTGCTCTTTTCTCAAAAGCAGAGTGTGTTTCTTGTAAGGCGAGCTAGCGTTTGTTTCCCAGTCCTAAATGGAGTTGAATCACATGCACTTTCTGGTCCTACGAGCAAGATTTGTTTTCTGGTAAGAAGAGACACTATGGCGCTCCCATTGTCATACACAGGGCAAAAAGAACTCGCTTTGGTTCCCAGCAAGTACAGTGTATTGGACTGAAGAGGAGCTATTGTTCTTGTCAGGTTCCTAAGCAGAATTGAACTAGATATGGCCATGTGTGTTGAAAGCACAGTTCTTTTGTTCTGAGCAAGCTCACTGTTTGGACCACATAGGAAACACAGTAGAGTAGAAGAGTGTTCTTTTCTCAAAAGCAGAGTGTGTTTCTTGTAAGGCGAGCTAGCGTTTCTTTCCCAGTCCTAAATGGAGTTGAGTCACATGCAGTTTCTGGTCCTACAAGCAAGAGTTGTTTTCTGGTAAGAAGAGTCACTATTGCGCTCCAATTGTCATACACAGGGCAAATAGCACTGGTGTCTGTTCCCAGCATGTGCATTGTATTTGACTGAAGAGGGTATACTGTTCTTGGCAGTTTCCTAAGCTGAATTGAACTAGATATGGCCCGTGTGTGTAGGAAGCACACTTCTTTTGTGTTGTGCAAGCTTACTGTTCTGGCCCTATAGGAAACACAGTAGAGTAGAAGAGTGCTCTTTTCTCAAAAGCAGAGTGTGTTTCTTGTAAGGCGAGCTAGCATTTATTTCCCAGTTCTAAATGGAGTTGAATCACATGCAGTTTTTGGTCCTATGAGCAAGAGTTTTTTTCTGGTAAGGAATTTCACTATTGCGCTCCCATTGGCATATACAGTGCAAATAGCACTCGCGTCTGTTCCCAGCAAGTACAGTGTATTGGACTGAAGAGGAGCTACAGTTCTTGTCAGTTTCCTAAGCAGTGTTGAACTAGATATGCCCCGTGTGTGTAGGAAGCACAGTTCTTTTTTTCTGAGCATGCTCTCTATTCTGGCCCTATAGGAAACACAGTAGAGTAGAAGAGTGCTCTTTTCTCAAAAGCAGAGTGTGTTTCTTGTAAGGCCAGCTATTGTTTTTTTCCCAGTCCTATATGGAGTTGAATCACATACAGTTTCTGGTCCTACGAGCAAGAGCTGTTTTCTGGTAAGAAGAGTCACTATTGCAGTCCCATTGTAATACACATGGCAAATAGCACTCGTGTCTGTTCCCAGCATTTACAGTGTATTGGACTGAAAAGGATCTATTGTTCTTGTCAGTTTCCTAAGCAGAATTGAACTAGATATGGCCCTGTATGTAGGAAGCACAGTTCTTTTGTTCTGAGCAAGCTCTCTGTTCTGGCCCTATAGGAAACACAGTAGAGTAGAAGAGTGCTCTTTTCTCAAAAGCAGAGTGTGTTTCTTGTAAGGCGAGCTAGCGTTTGTTTCCCAGTCATAAATGGAGTTGAATCACATGCAGTTTTTGGTCCTACCAGCAAGAGTTGTTTTCTAGTAAGGAAAGTCACTATTGTGCTCCCTTTGCCATACACAGTGCAAATAGCCCTCGTGTCTGTTTCCAGCAAGTACAGTGTATTGGACTGAAGAGGAGCTACTGTTCTTGTCAGTTTCCTAAGCAGAGTTGAACTAGATACAGCCCGTGTGTGTAGGAAGCACAGTTCTTTTGTTTTGAGCAAGCTCACTGTTCGGACCCCATAGGAAACACAGTAGAGTAGTAGAGTGCTCTTTTCTCAAAAGCAGAGTGTGTTTCTTGTAAGGCGAGCTAGGATTTGTTTTCCAGTCCTAAATGGAGTTGAATCACATGCAGTTTCTGGTCCTACGAGCAAGAGCTGTTTTCTGGTAAGGAAAGTCACTATTGCGCTCCCATTGCCTTACATAGTGCAAATAGCACTCGCGTCTGTTCCCAGCATGTACAGTGTATTTGACTGAAAAGGTTCTATTGTTCTTGTCAGTTTCCTAAGCAGAATTGAACTAGATATGGCCGTGTATGTAGGAAGCACAGTTCTTTTGTTCTGAGCAAGCTCTCTGTTCTGGTCCTACAGGAAACACAGTAGAGTAGAAGAGTGCTCTTTTCTCAAAAGCAGAGTGTGTTTCTTGTAAGGCGAGCTTGAGTTTCTTTCCCAGTCCTAAATGGAGTTGAGTCACATTCAGTTTCTGGTCCTATGAGCAAGAGTTGGTTTCTGGTAAGGAATGTCACTATTGCGCTCCCATTGCCATACACAGTGCAAATAGCACTCGCGTCTGTTCCCAGCAAGTACAGTGTATTGGACTGAAGAGGAGCTACTGTTCTTGTCAGTTTCCTAAGCAGAGTTGAACTAGATATGGCACGTGTGTGTAGGAAGCACAGTTCTTTTTTTCTGAGCAAGCTCACTGTTCGGACCCCATAGGAAACACAGTAGAGTAGGATAGTGCTCTTTTCTCAAAAGCAGAGTTTGTTTCTTGTAAGGCGAGCTAGCGTTTGTTTCCCAGTCCTAAATGGCGTTGAATCACATGCAGTTTCTGGTCCTCCAAGCAAGATTTGTTTTCTGGTACTAAGAGTCACTATTGCGCTCCCATTGTCATACACAGGGCAAATAGCACTCGCGACTGTTCCCAGCATGTACAGTTTATTGGACTGAAAAGGTTCTATTGTTCTTGTCAGTTTCCTAAGCAGAATTGAACTAGATATGGCCGTGTATGTAGGAAGCACAGTTCTTTTGTTCTGAGCAAGCTCTCTGTTCTGGCCCTATAGGAAACACAGTAGAGTAGAAGAGTGCTCTTTTCTCAAAAGCAGAGTGTGTTTCTTGTAATGCGAGCTTGAGTTTCTTTCCCAGTCCTAAATGGAGTTGAGTCACATTCAGTTTCTGGTCCTATGAGCAAGAGTTGGTTTCTGGTAAGGAATGTCACTATTGCGCTCCCATTGCCATACACAGTGCAAATAGCACTCGCGTCTGTTCACAGCAAGTACAGTGTATTGGACTGAAGAGGAGCTACTGTTCTTGTCAGTTTCCTAAGCAGAGTTGAACTAGATATGGCTCGTGTGTGTAGGAAGCACAGTTCTTTTTTTCTGAGCAAGCTCACTGTTCGGACCCCATAGGAAATACAGTAGAGTAGGAGAGTGCTCTTTTCTCAAAAGCAGAGTTTGTTTTTTGTAAGGCGAGCTAGCGTTTGTTTCCCAGTCCTAAATGGAGTTGAATCACATGCAGTTTCTGGTCCTACAAGCAAGATTTGTTTTCTGGTAGTAAGAGTCACTATTGCGCTCCCATTGTCATACACAGGGCAAATAGCACTCGCGTCTGTTCCCAGCATGTACAGTGTATTGGACTGAAAAGGATCTATTGTTCTTGTTAGTTTCCTAAGCAGAATTGAACTAGATATGTCCCTGTATGTAGGAAGCACAGTTCTTTTGTTCTGAGCAAGCTCTCTGTTCTGGCCCTATAGGAAACACAGTAGCGTAGAAGAGTGCTCTTTTCTCAAAAGCAGAGTGTGTTTCTTGTAAGGCCAGCTAGTGTTTTTATCCCAGTCCTATATGGAGTTGAATAACATGCAGTTTCTGGTCCTACGAGCACGAGTTGTTTTCTGGTAAGGAAAGTCACTATTGCGCTCCCATTGCCATACATAGTGCAAATAGCACTCGCGTCTGTTCCCAGCATGTACAGTGTATTGGACTGAAAAGGATCTATTGTTCTTGTCAGTTTCCTAAGCAGAATTGAACTGGATATGGCCGTGTATGTAGGAAGCACTGTTCTTTTGATCTGAGCAAGCTCTCTGTTCTGGCCCTATAGGAAACACAGTAGAGTACAAGAGTGCTCTTTTCTCAAAAGCAGAGTGTGTTTCTCGTAAGTCGAGCTAGCGTTTGTTTCCCAGTCCTAAATGAAGTTGAATCACATGCAGTTTCTGGTCCTACGAGTAAGAGTTGTTTTCTGGAAAGGAAAGTCATTATTGCGCTCCCATTGTCATACACAGTGCAAATAGCACTCGCGTCTGTTCCCATCAAGTACAGTGTATTGGACTGAAGAGGAGCTACTGTTCTTGTCAGTTTCCTAAGCAGAGTTGAACTAGATATGGCCCGTGTGTGTAGGAAGCACAGTTCTTTTGTTCTGAGCATGCTCACTGTTCGGACACCATAGGAAACACAGTAGAGTAGAAGAGTGCTCTTTTCTCAAAGGCAGAGTGTGTTTCTTGAAATGCAAGTTAGTGTTTGTTTCCCAGTCAGAAATGGAATTGATTCCCGTGCAGTTTCTGGTCCTATGAGCAAGAGTTTTTTTCTGGTAATAAGAGTCACTATTGTGCTCCCATTGCCATACACAGTGCATATAGCACTGGCGTCTGTTCCCTGCATGTACAGAGTATTGGACTGAAGAGAAGCTACTGTTCTTGTCAGTTTCCTAAGCAGAGTTAAACTAGATATGGCCCCTGTGTGTAGGAAGCACAGTTCTTTTGTTCTGAGTAAGTTCACTGTTCTGGCCCTGTAGGAAACACAGTAGAGTAGAAGAGTGCTCTTTTCTCAAAAGCAGAGTGTGTTTCTTGTAAGGCGAGCTAGCGTTTCTTTCCCAGTCCTAAATGGAGTTGAGTCACATGCAGTTTCTGGTCCTACAAGCAAGAGTTGTTTTCTGATAAGAAGAGTCACTATTGCGCTCCAATTGTCATACACAGGGCAAATAGCACTGGTGTCTGTTCCCAGCATGTGCAGTGTATTTGACTGAAGAGGGTATACTGTTCTTGTCAGTTTCCTAAGCTGAATTGAACTAGATATGGCCCGTGTGTGTAGGAAGCACACTTCTTTTGTGTTGTGCAAGCTTACTGTTCTGGCCCTATAGGAAACACAGTAGAGTAGAAGAATGCTCTTTTCTCAAAAGCAGAGTGTGTTTCTTGTAAGGCGAGCTAGCATTTATTTCCCAGTTCTAAAGGGAGTTGAATCACATGCAGTTTTTGGTCCTATGAGCAAGAGTTTTTTTCTGGTAAGGAATGTCACTATTGCGCTCCCATTGGCATATACAGTGCAAATAGCACTCGCGTCTGTTCCCAGCAAGTACAGTGTATTGGACTGAAGAGGAGCTACAGTTCTTGTCAGTTTCCTAAGCAGTGTTGAACTAGATATGGCACGTGTGTGTAGGAAGCACAGTTCATTTTTTCTGAGCAAGCTCTCTATTCTGGCCCTATAGGAAACACAGTAGAGTAGAAGAGAGCTCTTTTCTCAAAACCAGAGTGTGTTTCTTGTAAGTCCAGCTATTGTTTTTTTCCCAGTCCTATATGGAGTTGAATCACATGCAGTTTCTGGTCCTACGAGCAAGAGCTGTTTTCTGGTAAGAAGAGTCACTACTGCGCTCCCATTGTAATACACAGGGCAAATAGCACTCGCGTCTGTTCCCAGCATTTACAGTGTATTGGACTGAAAAGGATCTATTGTTCTTGTCAGTTTCCTAAGCAGAATTGAACTAGATATGGCCCTGTTTGTAGGAAGCACAGTTCTTTTGTTCTGAGCAAGCTCTCTGTTCTGGCCCTATAGGAAACACAGTAGAGTACAAGAGTGCTCTTTTCTCAAAAGCAGAGTGTGTTTCTTGTAAGGCGAGCTAGCGTTTGTTTCCCAGTCCTAAATGGAGTTGAATCACATGCAGTTTTTGGTCCTACCAGCAAGAGTTGTTTTCTAGTAAGGAAAGTCACTATTGTGCTCCCTTTGCCATACACAGTGCAAATAGCACTCGCGTCTATTTCCAGCAAGTACAGTGTATTGGACTGAAGAGGAGCTACTGTTCTTGTCAGTTTCCTAAGCAGAGTTGAACTACATATGGCACGTGTGTGTAGGAAGCACAGTTCTTTTTTTCTGAGCAAGCTCACTGTTCGGACCCCATAGGAAACACAGTAGAGTAGGAGAGTGCTCTTTTCTCAAAAGCAGAGTGTGTTTCTTGTAAGGCGAGCTAGCGTTTGTTTCCCAGTCCTAAATGGAGTTGAATCACATGCACTTTCTGGTCCTACGAGCAAGATTTGTTTTCTGGTAAGAAGAGACACTATGGCGCTCCCATTGTCATACACAGGGCAAAAAGAACTCGCTTTGGTTCCCAGCAAGTACAGTGTATTGGACTGAAGAGGAGCTATTGTTCTTGTCAGGTTCCTAAGCAGAATTGAACTAGATATGGCCATGTGTGTTGAAAGCACAGTTCTTTTGTTCTGAGCAAGCTCACTGTTTGGACCACATAGGAAACACAGTAGAGTAGAAGAGTGTTCTTTTCTCAAAAGCAGAGTGTGTTTCTTGTAAGGCGAGCTAGCGTTTCTTTCCCAGTCCTAAATGGAGTTGAGTCACATGCAGTTTCTGGTCCTACAAGCAAGAGTTGTTTTCTGGTAAGAAGAGTCACTATTGCGCTCCAATTGTCATACACAGGGCAAATAGCACTGGTGTCTGTTCCCAGCATGTGCATTGTATTTGACTGAAGAGGGTATACTGTTCTTGGCAGTTTCCTAAGCTGAATTGAACTAGATATGGCCCGTGTGTGTAGGAAGCACACTTCTTTTGTGTTGTGCAAGCTTACTGTTCTGGCCCTATAGGAAACACAGTAGAGTAGAAGAGTGCTCTTTTCTCAAAAGCAGAGTGTGTTTCTTGTAAGGCGAGCTAGCATTTATTTCCCAGTTCTAAATGGAGTTGAATCACATGCAGTTTTTGGTCCTATGAGCAAGAGTTTTTTTCTGGTAAGGAATTTCACTATTGCGCTCCCATTGGCATATACAGTGCAAATAGCACTCGCGTCTGTTCCCAGCAAGTACAGTGTATTGGACTGAAGAGGAGCTACAGTTCTTGTCAGTTTCCTAAGCAGTGTTGAACTAGATATGCCCCGTGTGTGTAGGAAGCACAGTTCTTTTTTTCTGAGCATGCTCTCTATTCTGGCCCTATAGGAAACACAGTAGAGTAGAAGAGTGCTCTTTTCTCAAAAGCAGAGTGTGTTTCTTGTAAGGCCAGCTATTGTTTTTTTCCCAGTCCTATATGGAGTTGAATCACATACAGTTTCTGGTCCTACGAGCAAGAGCTGTTTTCTGGTAAGAAGAGTCACTATTGCAGTCCCATTGTAATACACATGGCAAATAGCACTCGTGTCTGTTCCCAGCATTTACAGTGTATTGGACTGAAAAGGATCTATTGTTCTTGTCAGTTTCCTAAGCAGAATTGAACTAGATATGGCCCTGTATGTAGGAAGCACAGTTCTTTTGTTCTGAGCAAGCTCTCTGTTCTGGCCCTATAGGAAACACAGTAGAGTAGAAGAGTGCTCTTTTCTCAAAAGCAGAGTGTGTTTCTTGTAAGGCGAGCTAGCGTTTGTTTCCCAGTCATAAATGGAGTTGAATCACATGCAGTTTTTGGTCCTACCAGCAAGAGTTGTTTTCTAGTAAGGAAAGTCACTATTGTGCTCCCTTTGCCATACACAGTGCAAATAGCCCTCGTGTCTGTTTCCAGCAAGTACAGTGTATTGGACTGAAGAGGAGCTACTGTTCTTGTCAGTTTCCTAAGCAGAGTTGAACTAGATACAGCCCGTGTGTGTAGGAAGCACAGTTCTTTTGTTTTGAGCAAGCTCACTGTTCGGACCCCATAGGAAACACAGTAGAGTAGTAGAGTGCTCTTTTCTCAAAAGCAGAGTGTGTTTCTTGTAAGGCGAGCTAGGATTTGTTTTCCAGTCCTAAATGGAGTTGAATCACATGCAGTTTCTGGTCCTACGAGCAAGAGCTGTTTTCTGGTAAGGAAAGTCACTATTGCGCTCCCATTGCCTTACATAGTGCAAATAGCACTCGCGTCTGTTCCCAGCATGTACAGTGTATTTGACTGAAAAGGTTCTATTGTTCTTGTCAGTTTCCTAAGCAGAATTGAACTAGATATGGCCGTGTATGTAGGAAGCACAGTTCTTTTGTTCTGAGCAAGCTCTCTGTTCTGGTCCTACAGGAAACACAGTAGAGTAGAAGAGTGCTCTTTTCTCAAAAGCAGAGTGTGTTTCTTGTAAGGCGAGCTTGAGTTTCTTTCCCAGTCCTAAATGGAGTTGAGTCACATTCAGTTTCTGGTCCTATGAGCAAGAGTTGGTTTCTGGTAAGGAATGTCACTATTGCGCTCCCATTGCCATACACAGTGCAAATAGCACTCGCGTCTGTTCCCAGCAAGTACAGTGTATTGGACTGAAGAGGAGCTACTGTTCTTGTCAGTTTCCTAAGCAGAGTTGAACTAGATATGGCACGTGTGTGTAGGAAGCACAGTTCTTTTTTTCTGAGCAAGCTCACTGTTCGGACCCCATAGGAAACACAGTAGAGTAGGATAGTGCTCTTTTCTCAAAAGCAGAGTTTGTTTCTTGTAAGGCGAGCTAGCGTTTGTTTCCCAGTCCTAAATGGCGTTGAATCACATGCAGTTTCTGGTCCTCCAAGCAAGATTTGTTTTCTGGTACTAAGAGTCACTATTGCGCTCCCATTGTCATACACAGGGCAAATAGCACTCGCGACTGTTCCCAGCATGTACAGTTTATTGGACTGAAAAGGTTCTATTGTTCTTGTCAGTTTCCTAAGCAGAATTGAACTAGATATGGCCGTGTATGTAGGAAGCACAGTTCTTTTGTTCTGAGCAAGCTCTCTGTTCTGGCCCTATAGGAAACACAGTAGAGTAGAAGAGTGCTCTTTTCTCAAAAGCAGAGTGTGTTTCTTGTAATGCGAGCTTGAGTTTCTTTCCCAGTCCTAAATGGAGTTGAGTCACATTCAGTTTCTGGTCCTATGAGCAAGAGTTGGTTTCTGGTAAGGAATGTCACTATTGCGCTCCCATTGCCATACACAGTGCAAATAGCACTCGCGTCTGTTCACAGCAAGTACAGTGTATTGGACTGAAGAGGAGCTACTGTTCTTGTCAGTTTCCTAAGCAGAGTTGAACTAGATATGGCTCGTGTGTGTAGGAAGCACAGTTCTTTTTTTCTGAGCAAGCTCACTGTTCGGACCCCATAGGAAATACAGTAGAGTAGGAGAGTGCTCTTTTCTCAAAAGCAGAGTTTGTTTTTTGTAAGGCGAGCTAGCGTTTGTTTCCCAGTCCTAAATGGAGTTGAATCACATGCAGTTTCTGGTCCTACAAGCAAGATTTGTTTTCTGGTAGTAAGAGTCACTATTGCGCTCCCATTGTCATACACAGGGCAAATAGCACTCGCGTCTGTTCCCAGCATGTACAGTGTATTGGACTGAAAAGGATCTATTGTTCTTGTTAGTTTCCTAAGCAGAATTGAACTAGATATGTCCCTGTATGTAGGAAGCACAGTTCTTTTGTTCTGAGCAAGCTCTCTGTTCTGGCCCTATAGGAAACACAGTAGCGTAGAAGAGTGCTCTTTTCTCAAAAGCAGAGTGTGTTTCTTGTAAGGCCAGCTAGTGTTTTTATCCCAGTCCTATATGGAGTTGAATAACATGCAGTTTCTGGTCCTACGAGCACGAGTTGTTTTCTGGTAAGGAAAGTCACTATTGCGCTCCCATTGCCATACATAGTGCAAATAGCACTCGCGTCTGTTCCCAGCATGTACAGTGTATTGGACTGAAAAGGATCTATTGTTCTTGTCAGTTTCCTAAGCAGAATTGAACTGGATATGGCCGTGTATGTAGGAAGCACTGTTCTTTTGATCTGAGCAAGCTCTCTGTTCTGGCCCTATAGGAAACACAGTAGAGTACAAGAGTGCTCTTTTCTCAAAAGCAGAGTGTGTTTCTCGTAAGTCGAGCTAGCGTTTGTTTCCCAGTCCTAAATGAAGTTGAATCACATGCAGTTTCTGGTCCTACGAGTAAGAGTTGTTTTCTGGAAAGGAAAGTCATTATTGCGCTCCCATTGTCATACACAGTGCAAATAGCACTCGCGTCTGTTCCCATCAAGTACAGTGTATTGGACTGAAGAGGAGCTACTGTTCTTGTCAGTTTCCTAAGCAGAGTTGAACTAGATATGGCCCGTGTGTGTAGGAAGCACAGTTCTTTTGTTCTGAGCATGCTCACTGTTCGGACACCATAGGAAACACAGTAGAGTAGAAGAGTGCTCTTTTCTCAAAGGCAGAGTGTGTTTCTTGAAATGCAAGTTAGTGTTTGTTTCCCAGTCAGAAATGGAATTGATTCCCGTGCAGTTTCTGGTCCTATGAGCAAGAGTTTTTTTCTGGTAATAAGAGTCACTATTGTGCTCCCATTGCCATACACAGTGCATATAGCACTGGCGTCTGTTCCCTGCATGTACAGAGTATTGGACTGAAGAGAAGCTACTGTTCTTGTCAGTTTCCTAAGCAGAGTTAAACTAGATATGGCCCCTGTGTGTAGGAAGCACAGTTCTTTTGTTCTGAGTAAGTTCACTGTTCTGGCCCTGTAGGAAACACAGTAGAGTAGAAGAGTGCTCTTTTCTCAAAAGCAGAGTGTGTTTCTTGTAAGGCGAGCTAGCGTTTCTTTCCCAGTCCTAAATGGAGTTGAGTCACATGCAGTTTCTGGTCCTACAAGCAAGAGTTGTTTTCTGATAAGAAGAGTCACTATTGCGCTCCAATTGTCATACACAGGGCAAATAGCACTGGTGTCTGTTCCCAGCATGTGCAGTGTATTTGACTGAAGAGGGTATACTGTTCTTGTCAGTTTCCTAAGCTGAATTGAACTAGATATGGCCCGTGTGTGTAGGAAGCACACTTCTTTTGTGTTGTGCAAGCTTACTGTTCTGGCCCTATAGGAAACACAGTAGAGTAGAAGAATGCTCTTTTCTCAAAAGCAGAGTGTGTTTCTTGTAAGGCGAGCTAGCATTTATTTCCCAGTTCTAAAGGGAGTTGAATCACATGCAGTTTTTGGTCCTATGAGCAAGAGTTTTTTTCTGGTAAGGAATGTCACTATTGCGCTCCCATTGGCATATACAGTGCAAATAGCACTCGCGTCTGTTCCCAGCAAGTACAGTGTATTGGACTGAAGAGGAGCTACAGTTCTTGTCAGTTTCCTAAGCAGTGTTGAACTAGATATGGCACGTGTGTGTAGGAAGCACAGTTCATTTTTTCTGAGCAAGCTCTCTATTCTGGCCCTATAGGAAACACAGTAGAGTAGAAGAGAGCTCTTTTCTCAAAACCAGAGTGTGTTTCTTGTAAGTCCAGCTATTGTTTTTTTCCCAGTCCTATATGGAGTTGAATCACATGCAGTTTCTGGTCCTACGAGCAAGAGCTGTTTTCTGGTAAGAAGAGTCACTACTGCGCTCCCATTGTAATACACAGGGCAAATAGCACTCGCGTCTGTTCCCAGCATTTACAGTGTATTGGACTGAAAAGGATCTATTGTTCTTGTCAGTTTCCTAAGCAGAATTGAACTAGATATGGCCCTGTTTGTAGGAAGCACAGTTCTTTTGTTCTGAGCAAGCTCTCTGTTCTGGCCCTATAGGAAACACAGTAGAGTACAAGAGTGCTCTTTTCTCAAAAGCAGAGTGTGTTTCTTGTAAGGCGAGCTAGCGTTTGTTTCCCAGTCCTAAATGGAGTTGAATCACATGCAGTTTTTGGTCCTACCAGCAAGAGTTGTTTTCTAGTAAGGAAAGTCACTATTGTGCTCCCTTTGCCATACACAGTGCAAATAGCACTCGCGTCTATTTCCAGCAAGTACAGTGTATTGGACTGAAGAGGAGCTACTGTTCTTGTCAGTTTCCTAAGCAGAGTTGAACTACATATGGCACGTGTGTGTAGGAAGCACAGTTCTTTTTTTCTGAGCAAGCTCACTGTTCGGACCCCATAGGAAACACAGTAGAGTAGGAGAGTGCTCTTTTCTCAAAAGCAGAGTGTGTTTCTTGTAAGGCGAGCTAGCGTTTGTTTCCCAGTCCTAAATGGAGTTGAATCACATGCACTTTCTGGTCCTACGAGCAAGATTTGTTTTCTGGTAAGAAGAGACACTATGGCGCTCCCATTGTCATACACAGGGCAAAAAGAACTCGCTTTGGTTCCCAGCAAGTACAGTGTATTGGACTGAAGAGGAGCTATTGTTCTTGTCAGGTTCCTAAGCAGAATTGAACTAGATATGGCCATGTGTGTTGAAAGCACAGTTCTTTTGTTCTGAGCAAGCTCACTGTTTGGACCACATAGGAAACACAGTAGAGTAGAAGAGTGTTCTTTTCTCAAAAGCAGAGTGTGTTTCTTGTAAGGCGAGCTAGCGTTTCTTTCCCAGTCCTAAATGGAGTTGAGTCACATGCAGTTTCTGGTCCTACAAGCAAGAGTTGTTTTCTGGTAAGAAGAGTCACTATTGCGCTCCAATTGTCATACACAGGGCAAATAGCACTGGTGTCTGTTCCCAGCATGTGCATTGTATTTGACTGAAGAGGGTATACTGTTCTTGGCAGTTTCCTAAGCTGAATTGAACTAGATATGGCCCGTGTGTGTAGGAAGCACACTTCTTTTGTGTTGTGCAAGCTTACTGTTCTGGCCCTATAGGAAACACAGTAGAGTAGAAGAGTGCTCTTTTCTCAAAAGCAGAGTGTGTTTCTTGTAAGGCGAGCTAGCATTTATTTCCCAGTTCTAAATGGAGTTGAATCACATGCAGTTTTTGGTCCTATGAGCAAGAGTTTTTTTCTGGTAAGGAATTTCACTATTGCGCTCCCATTGGCATATACAGTGCAAATAGCACTCGCGTCTGTTCCCAGCAAGTACAGTGTATTGGACTGAAGAGGAGCTACAGTTCTTGTCAGTTTCCTAAGCAGTGTTGAACTAGATATGCCCCGTGTGTGTAGGAAGCACAGTTCTTTTTTTCTGAGCATGCTCTCTATTCTGGCCCTATAGGAAACACAGTAGAGTAGAAGAGTGCTCTTTTCTCAAAAGCAGAGTGTGTTTCTTGTAAGGCCAGCTATTGTTTTTTTCCCAGTCCTATATGGAGTTGAATCACATACAGTTTCTGGTCCTACGAGCAAGAGCTGTTTTCTGGTAAGAAGAGTCACTATTGCAGTCCCATTGTAATACACATGGCAAATAGCACTCGTGTCTGTTCCCAGCATTTACAGTGTATTGGACTGAAAAGGATCTATTGTTCTTGTCAGTTTCCTAAGCAGAATTGAACTAGATATGGCCCTGTATGTAGGAAGCACAGTTCTTTTGTTCTGAGCAAGCTCTCTGTTCTGGCCCTATAGGAAACACAGTAGAGTAGAAGAGTGCTCTTTTCTCAAAAGCAGAGTGTGTTTCTTGTAAGGCGAGCTAGCGTTTGTTTCCCAGTCATAAATGGAGTTGAATCACATGCAGTTTTTGGTCCTACCAGCAAGAGTTGTTTTCTAGTAAGGAAAGTCACTATTGTGCTCCCTTTGCCATACACAGTGCAAATAGCCCTCGTGTCTGTTTCCAGCAAGTACAGTGTATTGGACTGAAGAGGAGCTACTGTTCTTGTCAGTTTCCTAAGCAGAGTTGAACTAGATACAGCCCGTGTGTGTAGGAAGCACAGTTCTTTTGTTTTGAGCAAGCTCACTGTTCGGACCCCATAGGAAACACAGTAGAGTAGTAGAGTGCTCTTTTCTCAAAAGCAGAGTGTGTTTCTTGTAAGGCGAGCTAGGATTTGTTTTCCAGTCCTAAATGGAGTTGAATCACATGCAGTTTCTGGTCCTACGAGCAAGAGCTGTTTTCTGGTAAGGAAAGTCACTATTGCGCTCCCATTGCCTTACATAGTGCAAATAGCACTCGCGTCTGTTCCCAGCATGTACAGTGTATTTGACTGAAAAGGTTCTATTGTTCTTGTCAGTTTCCTAAGCAGAATTGAACTAGATATGGCCGTGTATGTAGGAAGCACAGTTCTTTTGTTCTGAGCAAGCTCTCTGTTCTGGTCCTACAGGAAACACAGTAGAGTAGAAGAGTGCTCTTTTCTCAAAAGCAGAGTGTGTTTCTTGTAAGGCGAGCTTGAGTTTCTTTCCCAGTCCTAAATGGAGTTGAGTCACATTCAGTTTCTGGTCCTATGAGCAAGAGTTGGTTTCTGGTAAGGAATGTCACTATTGCGCTCCCATTGCCATACACAGTGCAAATAGCACTCGCGTCTGTTCCCAGCAAGTACAGTGTATTGGACTGAAGAGGAGCTACTGTTCTTGTCAGTTTCCTAAGCAGAGTTGAACTAGATATGGCACGTGTGTGTAGGAAGCACAGTTCTTTTTTTCTGAGCAAGCTCACTGTTCGGACCCCATAGGAAACACAGTAGAGTAGGATAGTGCTCTTTTCTCAAAAGCAGAGTTTGTTTCTTGTAAGGCGAGCTAGCGTTTGTTTCCCAGTCCTAAATGGCGTTGAATCACATGCAGTTTCTGGTCCTCCAAGCAAGATTTGTTTTCTGGTACTAAGAGTCACTATTGCGCTCCCATTGTCATACACAGGGCAAATAGCACTCGCGACTGTTCCCAGCATGTACAGTTTATTGGACTGAAAAGGTTCTATTGTTCTTGTCAGTTTCCTAAGCAGAATTGAACTAGATATGGCCGTGTATGTAGGAAGCACAGTTCTTTTGTTCTGAGCAAGCTCTCTGTTCTGGCCCTATAGGAAACACAGTAGAGTAGAAGAGTGCTCTTTTCTCAAAAGCAGAGTGTGTTTCTTGTAATGCGAGCTTGAGTTTCTTTCCCAGTCCTAAATGGAGTTGAGTCACATTCAGTTTCTGGTCCTATGAGCAAGAGTTGGTTTCTGGTAAGGAATGTCACTATTGCGCTCCCATTGCCATACACAGTGCAAATAGCACTCGCGTCTGTTCACAGCAAGTACAGTGTATTGGACTGAAGAGGAGCTACTGTTCTTGTCAGTTTCCTAAGCAGAGTTGAACTAGATATGGCTCGTGTGTGTAGGAAGCACAGTTCTTTTTTTCTGAGCAAGCTCACTGTTCGGACCCCATAGGAAATACAGTAGAGTAGGAGAGTGCTCTTTTCTCAAAAGCAGAGTTTGTTTTTTGTAAGGCGAGCTAGCGTTTGTTTCCCAGTCCTAAATGGAGTTGAATCACATGCAGTTTCTGGTCCTACAAGCAAGATTTGTTTTCTGGTAGTAAGAGTCACTATTGCGCTCCCATTGTCATACACAGGGCAAATAGCACTCGCGTCTGTTCCCAGCATGTACAGTGTATTGGACTGAAAAGGATCTATTGTTCTTGTTAGTTTCCTAAGCAGAATTGAACTAGATATGTCCCTGTATGTAGGAAGCACAGTTCTTTTGTTCTGAGCAAGCTCTCTGTTCTGGCCCTATAGGAAACACAGTAGCGTAGAAGAGTGCTCTTTTCTCAAAAGCAGAGTGTGTTTCTTGTAAGGCCAGCTAGTGTTTTTATCCCAGTCCTATATGGAGTTGAATAACATGCAGTTTCTGGTCCTACGAGCACGAGTTGTTTTCTGGTAAGGAAAGTCACTATTGCGCTCCCATTGCCATACATAGTGCAAATAGCACTCGCGTCTGTTCCCAGCATGTACAGTGTATTGGACTGAAAAGGATCTATTGTTCTTGTCAGTTTCCTAAGCAGAATTGAACTGGATATGGCCGTGTATGTAGGAAGCACTGTTCTTTTGATCTGAGCAAGCTCTCTGTTCTGGCCCTATAGGAAACACAGTAGAGTACAAGAGTGCTCTTTTCTCAAAAGCAGAGTGTGTTTCTCGTAAGTCGAGCTAGCGTTTGTTTCCCAGTCCTAAATGAAGTTGAATCACATGCAGTTTCTGGTCCTACGAGTAAGAGTTGTTTTCTGGAAAGGAAAGTCATTATTGCGCTCCCATTGTCATACACAGTGCAAATAGCACTCGCGTCTGTTCCCATCAAGTACAGTGTATTGGACTGAAGAGGAGCTACTGTTCTTGTCAGTTTCCTAAGCAGAGTTGAACTAGATATGGCCCGTGTGTGTAGGAAGCACAGTTCTTTTGTTCTGAGCATGCTCACTGTTCGGACACCATAGGAAACACAGTAGAGTAGAAGAGTGCTCTTTTCTCAAAGGCAGAGTGTGTTTCTTGAAATGCAAGTTAGTGTTTGTTTCCCAGTCAGAAATGGAATTGATTCCCGTGCAGTTTCTGGTCCTATGAGCAAGAGTTTTTTTCTGGTAATAAGAGTCACTATTGTGCTCCCATTGCCATACACAGTGCATATAGCACTGGCGTCTGTTTCCTGCATGTACAGAGTATTGGACTGAAGAGAAGCTACTGTTCTTGTCAGTTTCCTAAGCAGAGTTAAACTAGATATGGCCCCTGTGTGTAGGAAGCACAGTTCTTTTGTTCTGAGTAAGTTCACTGTTCTGGCCCTGTAGGAAACACAGTAGAGTAGAAGAGTGCTCTTTTCTCAAAAGCAGAGTGTGTTTCTTGTAAGGCGAGCTAGCGTTTCTTTCCCAGTCCTAAATGGAGTTGAGTCACATGCAGTTTCTGGTCCTACAAGCAAGAGTTGTTTTCTGATAAGAAGAGTCACTATTGCGCTCCAATTGTCATACACAGGGCAAATAGCACTGGTGTCTGTTCCCAGCATGTGCAGTGTATTTGACTGAAGAGGGTATACTGTTCTTGTCAGTTTCCTAAGCTGAATTGAACTAGATATGGCCCGTGTGTGTAGGAAGCACACTTCTTTTGTGTTGTGCAAGCTTACTGTTCTGGCCCTATAGGAAACACAGTAGAGTAGAAGAATGCTCTTTTCTCAAAAGCAGAGTGTGTTTCTTGTAAGGCGAGCTAGCATTTATTTCCCAGTTCTAAATGGAGTTGAATCACATGCAGTTTTTGGTCCTATGAGCAAGAGTTTTTTTCTGGTAAGGAATGTCACTATTGCGCTCCCATTGGCATATACAGTGCAAATAGCACTCGTGTCTGTTCCCAGCAAGTACAGTGTATTGGACTGAAGAGGAGCTACAGTTCTTGTCAGTTTCCTAAGCAGTGTTGAACTAGATATGGCACGTGTGTGTAGGAAGCACAGTTCTTTTTTTCTGAGCAAGCTCTCTATTCTGGCCCTATAGGAAACACAGTAGAGTAGAAGAGTGCTCTTTTCTCAAAACCAGAGTGTGTTTCTTGTAAGTCCAGCTATTGTTTTTTTCACAGTCCTATATGGAGTTGAATCACATGCAGTTTCTGGTCCTACGAGCAAGAGCTGTTTTCTGGTAAGAAGAGTCACTACTGCGCTCCCATTGTAATACACAGGGCAAATAGCACTCGCGTCTGTTCCCAGCATTTACAGTGTATTGGACTGAAAAGGATCTATTGTTCTTGTCAGTTTCCTAAGCAGAATTGAACTAGATATGGCCCTGTATGTAGGAAGCACAGTTCTTTTGTTCTGAGCAAGCTCTCTGTTCTGGCCCTATAGGAAACACAGTAGAGTACAAGAGTGCTCTTTTCTCAAAAGCAGAGTGTGTTTCTTGTAAGGCGAGCTAGCTTTTGTTTCCCAGTCCTAAATGGAGTTGAATCACATGCAGTTTTTGGTCCTACCAGCAAGAGTTGTTTTCTAGTAAGGAAAGTCACTATTGTGCTCCCTTTGCCATACACAGTGCAAATAGCACTCGCGTCTATTTCCAGCAAGTACAGTGTATTGGACTGAAGAGGAGCTACTGTTCTTGTCAGTTTCCTAAGCAGAGTTGAACTAGATATGGCACGTGTGTGTAGGAAGCACAGTTCTTTTGTTCTGAGCAAGCTCACTGTTCGGAACCCATAGGAAACACAGTAGAGTAGGAGAGTGCTCTTTTCTCAAAAGCAGAGTGTGTTTCTTGTAAGGCGAGCTAGCGTTTGTTTCCCAGTCATAAATGGAGTTGAATCACATGCACTTTCTGGTCCTACGAGCAAGAGTTTATTTCTGGTAAGGAAAGTCACTATTGTTCTCCCATTGCCACACAGGGCAAATAGCACTGGCGTCTGTTCCCAGCATGTACAGTGTATTGGACTGAAGAGGTTCCACTGTTCTTGTCAGTTTCCTTAGCAGAATTGAACTAGATATGGCCGTGTATGTAGGAAGCACAGTTCTTTTGTTTTGAGCAAGCTCTCTGTTGAGGCCCTATAGGAAACACAGTAGAGTAGAAGTGTGCTCTTTTTCAAAAGCTTAGTGTTTTTCTTGTAAGGCGAGCTAGCGTTTGTTTCCCAGTCCTAAATGGAGTTGAATCACATGCAGTTTCTTGTCTTACCAGCAAGAGTTGTTTTCTGGTAAGGAAAGTCACTATTGCGCACCCTTTGCCATACACAGTGCAAATAGCACTCGCGTATGTTTCCAGCAAGTACAGTGTATTAGTCTGAAGAGGAGCTACTGTTCTTGTCAGTTTCCTAAGCAGAGTTGAACTAGATACAGCCCGTGTGTGTAGGAAGCACAGTTCTTTTGTTCTGAGCAAGCTCACTGTTCGGACCCCATAGGAAACACAGTAGAGTAGTAGAGTGCTCTTTTCTCAAAAGCAGAGTGTGTTTCTTGTAAGGCGAGCTAGGATTTGTTTTCCAGTCCTAAATGGAGTTGAATCACATGCAGTTTCTGGTCCTACGAGCAAGAGCTGTTTTCTGGTAAGGAATGTCACTATTGCGCTCCCATTGCCATAAATAGTGCAAATAGCACTCGCGTCTGTTCCCAGCAAGTACAGTGTATTGGACTGAAGAGGAGCTACTGTTCTTGTCAGTTTCCTAAGCAGAGTTGCACTAGATATGGCACGTGTGTGTAGGAAGCACAGTTCTTTTTTTCTGAGCAAGCTCACTGTTCGGACCCCATAGGAAACACAGTAGAGTAGGAGAGTGCTCTTTTCTCAAAAGCAGAGTTTGTTTCTTGTAAGGCGAGCTAGCGTTTGTTTCCCAGTCCTAAATGGAGTTGAATCACATGCACTTTCTGGTCCTACAAGCAAGATTTGTTTTCTGGTACTAAGAGTCACTATTGCGCTCCCATTGTCATACACAGGGCAAATAGCACTCGCGTCTGTTCCCAGCATGTACAGTTTATTGGACTGAGAAGGTTCTATTGTTCTTGTCAGTTTCCTAAGCAGAATTGAACTAGATATGGCCGTGTATGTAGGAAGCACAGTTCTTTTGTTCTGAGCAAGCTCTCTGTTCTGGCCCTATAGGAAACACAGTACAGTAGAAGAGTGCTCTTTTCTCAAAAGCAGAGTGTGTTTCTTGTAATGAGAGCTTGAGTTTCTTTCCCAGTCCTAAATGGAGTTGAGTCACATTCAGTTTCTGGTCCTATGAGCAAGAGTTGGTTTCTGGTAAGGAATGTCACTATTGCGCTCCCATTGCCATACACAGTGCAAATAGCACTCGCGTCTGTTCCCAGCAAGTACAGTGTATTGGACTGAAGAGGAGCTACTGTTCTTGTCAGTTTCCTAAGCAGAGTTGAACTAGATATGGCACGTGTGTGTAGGAAGCACAGTTCTTTTATTCTGAGCAAGCTCACTGTTCGGACCCCATAGGAAACACAGTAGAGTAGGAGAGTGCTCTTTTCTCAAAAGCAGAGTTTGTTTCTTGTAAGGCGAGCTAGCGTTTGTTTCCCAGTCCTAAATGGAGTTGAATCACATGCAGTTTCTGGTCCTACAAGCAAGATTTGTTTTCTGGTACTAAGAGTCACTATTGCGCTCCCATTGTCATACACAGGGCAAATAGCACTCCCGTCTGTTCCCAGCATGTACAGTGTATTGGACTGAAAAGGATCTATTGTTCTTGTTAGTTTCCTAAGCAAATTGAACTAGATATGTCCCTGTATGTAGGAAGCACAGTTCTTTTGTTCTGAGCAAGCTCTCTGTTCTGGCCCTATGGGAAACACAGTAGCGTAGAACAGTGCTCTTTTCTCAAAAGTAGAGTGTGTTTCTTGTAAGGCCAGCTAGTGTTTTTTTCCCAGTCCTATATGGATTTGAATCACATGCAGTTTCTGGTCCTACGAGCAAGAGTTGTTTTCTGGTAAGAAGAGTCACTATTGCGCTCCCATTGTACTACACAGGGCAAATAGCACTCGCGTCTGTTCCCAGCATTTACAGTGTATTGGACTGAAAAGGATCTACTGTTCTTGTCAGTTTCCTAAGCAGAATTGAACTAGATATGGCCCTGTATGTAGGAAGCACAGTTCCTTTGTTCTGAGCAAGCACTCTGTTCTGGCCCTATAGGAAACAAAGTAGAGTAGAAGAGTGCTCTTTTCTCAAAAGCAGAGTGTGTTTCTTGAAAGGCGAGCCTGCGTTTGTTTCCCAGTCCTAAATGGAGTTGAATCACATGCAGTTTTTGGTCCTACCAGCAAGAGTTGTTTTCTAGTAAGGAAAGTCACTATTGTGCTCCCTTTTCCATACACAGTGCAAATAGCACTCGCGTCTGTTTCCAGCAATTACAGTGTATTGGACTGAAGAGGAGCTACTGTTCTTGTCAGTGTCCTAAGCAGAGTTGAACTAGATATGGCACGTGTGTGTAGGAAGCACAGCTCTTTTATTCTGAGCAAGCTCACTGTTCGGACCCCATAGGAAACACAGTGGAGTAGGAGAGTGCTCTTTTCTCAAAAGCAGAGTGTTTTTCTTGTAAGGCGAGCTAGCGTTTGTTTCCCAGTCCTAAATGGAGTTGAATCACATGCAGTTTCTGGTCCTAGGAGCAAGATTTGTTTTCTTGTAAGAAGACTCACTATTGCGCTCCCATTGTCATACACAGGGCAAATAGCACTGGCCTTGGTTCCCAGCAAGTAGAGTGTATTGGACTGAAGAGGATCTACTGTTCTTGTCAGGTTCCTAAGCAGAATTGAACTAGATATGGCCATGTGTGTAGAAAGCACAGTTCTTTTGTTCTGAGCAAGCTCACTGTTTGGACCCCATAGGAAACACAGTAGAGTAGAAGAGTGCTTTTTTTCTCAAAAGCAGAGTGTGTTTATTGTAAGGAAAGCTAGTGTTTGTTTCCCAGTCAGAAATGGAATTGAATCCCGTGCAGTTTCTGGTCCTACGAGCAAGAGTTTTTTTCTTGTAAGAAGAGTCACTATTGTGCTCTCATTGCCATACTCAGTGCAAATAGCACTCGCGTCTGTTCCCTGCATGTACAGAGTATTGGACTGAAGAGGAGCTACTGTTCTTGTCAGTTTCCTAAGCAGAGATGAACTAGATATGGCCCCTGTGTGTAGGAAGCACAGTTCTTTTGTTCTGAGCAAGTTCACTGTTCTGGCCATATAGGAAACACAGTAGAGTAGAAGAGTGCTCTTTTCTCAAAAGCAGAGTGTGTTTCTTGTAAGGCGAGCTAGTGTTTCTTTCCCAATCCTAAATGGAGTTGAGTCACATGCAGTTTCTTGTCCTACGAGCAAGAGTTGTTTTCTGGTAAGAAGAGTCACTATTGCGCTCCCATTGTCATACACAGGGCAAATAGCACTGGTATCTGTTCCCAGCATGTGCAGTGTATTAGACTGAAGAGGGTATACTGTTCTTGTCAGTTTCCTAAGCTGAATTGAACTAGGTATGGCCGTGTGTGTAGGAAGCACACTTCTTTTGTTCTGTGCAAGCTTACTGTTCTGGCCCTATAGGAAACACAGTAGAGTAGAAGAGTGCTCTTTTCTCAAAATCAGAGTGTGTTTCTTGTAAGGCGAGCTAGCATTTATTTCCCAGTTCTAAATGGAGTTGAATCACATGCAGTTTCTTGTCCAACGAGCAAGAGCTGTTTTCTGGTAAGAAGAGTCACTATTGCGCTCCCATTGTCATACACAGGGCAAATAGCACTCGCCTCTGTTCCCAGCATGTACAGTCTATTGGACTGAAGAGGAGCTACTGTTCTTGTCATTTTCCTAAGAGGAGTTGAACTAGATATGTCCCGTGTGTGTAGGAAACACAGTTCTTTTGTTCTGAGAAACCACACTGTGCAGACACCATAGGAAACACAGTAGAGTAGATGAGTGCTCTTTTCTCAAAATTAGATTGTGTTTCTTGAAAGGTGAGCTAGTATTTGCTTCCCAGTCAGAAATGGAGTTTAATCCCATGCAGTTTCTGGTCCTACGAGCAAGAGTTGTTTTCTGGTAAGAAGAGTCACTATTGCGCTCCCATTGCCATACACACTGCAAATAGCACTGGCGTCTGTTTCCAGCAAGTACAGTGTATTGGACTGAAGAGGAGCTACTGTTCTTGTCAGTTTCCTAAGCAGAGTTGAACTACATATGGCCCGTATGTGTAGGAAGCACAGTTCTTTTCTTCTGAGCAAGCTCACTGTTCAGACCCCATAGGAAACACAGTAGAGTAGAAGAGTGCTCTTTTCTCAAAAGCAGAGTGTGTTTCTCTTAAGGCGAGCTAGCGATTGTTTCCCAGTCCTAAATGGAGTTGAGTCACATGCAGTTTTTGGTCCCACGAGCAAGAGTAGTTTTCTGGTAAGAAGAGTCACTATTGGGCTCCCATTGCCATACACAGTACAATTAGCACTCGCGTCTGTTCCCAGCATGTACAGTGTATTGGACTGAAAAGGATCTATTGTTCTTGTCAGTTTCCTCAGCAGAATTGAACTAGATATGGCCATGTATGTAGGAAGCACAGTTATTTTGTTCTGAGCAAGCTCTCTGTTCTGGCCCTATAGGAAACACAGTAGAGTAGAAGAGTGCTCTTTTCTCAAAACAAGAGTGTGTTTCTTGTAAGGCAAGCTAGCGTTTGTTTCCCAGTTCTAAATGGAATTTAATCACATGAAGTTTCTGGTCCTACGAGCAAGAGTTGTTTTCTGGTAAGGAAAGTCACTATTGCGCTCCCATTGCCATACACAGTTCAAATAGCACTTGCGTCTGTTCCCAGCAAGTACAGTGTATTGGACTGAAGAGGAGCTACTGTTCTTGTCAGTTTCCTAAGCAGAGTTGAACCAGATATGGCCCGTGTGTGTAGGAAGCAAAGTTCTTTTGTTCTGAGCAAGCTCACTGTTCTGGCCCTATAGGAAACACAGTAGAGTAGAAGAGTGCTCTTTTCTCAAAAGCAGAGTGTGTTTCTTGTAAGGCGAGCTAGCGTTTGTTTCCTCGTCCTAAATGGAGTTGAATCACATGCAGTTTCTGGTCGTATGAGCAAGAGTTGTTTTCTGATAAGAAGAGACACTGTTGCGCTCCCATTGTCATACACAGGGCAAATAGCACTGGTGTCTGTTCCCAGCATATACAGTGTATTTTGACTGAAGAGGACATACTGTTCTTGTCAGTTTCCTAAGCAGAATTCAACTAGATATGGCCCGTGTGTGTAGGAAGCACAGTTCTTTTGTTCTGAGCAAGCTTTCTGTTCTGGCCCTACAGGAAACACAGTAGAGTAGAAGAGTGCTCTTTTCTCAAAAGCAGAGTGTGTTTCTCTTAAGGCGAGCTAGCGATTGTTTCCCAGTCCTAAATGGAGTTGAGTCACATGCAGTTTTTGGTCCCACGAGCAAGAGTAGTTTTCTGGTAAGAAGAGTCACTATTGGGCTCCCATTGCCATACACAGTACAATTAGCACTCGCGTCTGTTCCCAGCATGTACAGTGTATTGGACTGAAAAGGATCTATTGTTCTTGTCAGTTTCCTCAGCAGAATTGAACTAGATATGGCCATGTATGTAGGAAGCACAGTTATTTTGTTCTGAGCAAGCTCTCTGTTCTGGCCCTATAGGAAACACAGTAGAGTAGAAGAGTGCTCTTTTCTCAAAACCAGAGTGTGTTTCTTGTAAGGCGAGCTAGCATTTGTTTCCCAGTTCTAAATGGAATTTAATCACATGAAGTTTCTGGTCCTACGAGCAAGAGTTGTTTTCTGGTAAGGAAAGTCACTATTGCGCTCCCATTGCCATACACAGTTCAAATAGCACTTGCGTCTGTTCCCAGCAAGTACAGTGTATTGGACTGAAGAGGAGCTACTGTTCTTGTCAGTTTCCTAAGCAGAGTTGAACCAGATATGGCCCGTGTGTGTAGGAAGCAAAGTTCTTTTGTTCTGAGCAAGCTCACTGTTCTGGCCCTATAGGAAACACAGTAGAGAAGAAGAGTGCTCTTTTCTCTAAAGCAGAGTGTGTTTCTTGTAAGGCGAGCTAGCGTTTGTTTCCCAGTCCTAAATGGAGTTGAATCACATGCAGTTTCTGGTCGTATGAGCAAGAGTTGTTTTCTGATAAGAAGAGTCACTGTTGCGCTCCCATTGTCATACACAGGGCAAATAGCACTGGTGTCTGTTCCCAGCATATACAGTGTATTTTGACTGAAGAGGACATACTGTTCTTGTCAGTTTCCTAAGCAGAATTCAACTAGATATGGCCCGTGTGTGTAGGAAGCACAGTTCTTTTGTTCTGAGCAAGCTTTCTGTTCTGGCCCTACAGGAAACACAGTAGAGTAGAAGAGTGCTCTTTTCTCAAAAGCAGAATGTGTTTCTTGTAAGGCGAGCTAGTGTTTCTTTCCCAGTCCAAAATGGAGTGGAGTTACATGCTGTTTCTGTTTCTATGAGCAAGAGTTGTTTTCTGGTAACATGAGTCACTATTGCGCTCCCATTGTCATACACAGGGCAAATGGCACTGGTGTCTGTTCCCAGCATATACAGTGTATTTTAATTGAAGACGAGATACTGTTCTTGTCAGTATCCTAAGCAGAATTGAACTAGATATGGCCGTGTGTGTAGGAAGCACACTTCTTTTGTTCTGTGCAAGCTCACTGTTCTTGCCCTATAGGAAACACAGAAGAGTAGAAGAGTGCTCTTTTTTTTCAAAAGCAGAGTTTGTTTCTTGTAAGGCGAGCTAGCGTTTCTTTCCCAGTTCTAAATGAAGTTGAATCACATGCAGTTTTTGGTTCTAAGAGCAAGACTTGTTTTCTGGTAAGGAATGTCACTATTGCGCTCCCATTACCATACACATTCCAAATTGCACTCGCGTGTGTTCCCAGCCTTTACAGAGTATTGGACTTAAGGGGAGCTACTTTTCTTCTCAGATTACTAAGCAGAGTTGAACCAGATATGGCCTATGTGTGTAGGAAGCACAGTTCTTTTGTTCTGAGCAAGCTCACTGTTCTGTCCCTATAGGAAACACAGTAGAGTAGAAGAGTGCTCTTTTCTCAAAGGCAGAGTGTGTTTCTTGTAAGGCGAGCTAGCGTTTGTTTCCCAGTCCTAAATGGAGTTGAATCAAATGCAGTTTCTGGTCCTAAGAGCAAGAGTTGTTTTCTGGTAAGAAGAGTCACTATTGCACTCCCATTGCCATACACAGTACAAATAGCACTCGCATCTGTTCCCAGCAAGTACAGTGTATTGGACTGAAGAGGATCAACTGTTCTTGTCAGTTTCCTAAGCAGAATTGAACTATATATGGCCCGTGTGTGTAGGAAGCACAGTTCTTTTGTTCTGAGCAAGCTCACTGTTCTGGCCCTATAGGAAACCCAGTAGAGTAGAAAGTGCTCTTTTCTCAAAAGCAGAGTGTGTTCCTTGTAAGACAAGCTAGGGTTTGTTTCCCAGTGCTAAATGGATTTGAGTCACATGCAGTTTGCGGTCCTACGAGCAAGAGTTGTTTTCTGGTAAGAAGAGTCACTATTGCCATCCCATTGCCATACAAAGTGCAAATAGAACTCATGTCTGTTCCCAGCAAGTACAGTGTATTGGACTGAAGAGGAGCTACTGTTCTTGTCAGTGTCCTAAGCAGAGTTGAACTAGATATGGCCCTTGTGTAGGAAGCACAGTTCTTTTTTTCTGAGCAAGCTCACTGTTCGGACCCCATAGGAAACACAGTAGAGTAGGAGAGTGCTCTTTTCTCAAAAGCAGAGTGTGTTCCTTGTAAGGCGAACTAGCGTTTGTTTCCCAGTCCTAAATGGAGTTCAATCACATGCACTTTCTGGTCCTACGAGCAAGAGTTGTTTTCTGGTAAGAAGAGTCACTATTGCAATCCCATTGTCATACACAGGGCAAATAGCACTGGCATCTGTTCCCAGCACGTACAGTGTATTGGACACAAGAGGATCTACTGTTCTTGTCAGTTTCCTAAGCAGAATTGAACTAGATAAGGCCATGTGTGTAGTAAGCACAGTTCTTTTGTTCTGAGCAAGCTCTCTGTTCTTTTCATATATGAAACACAGTAGAGTAGTAGAGTGCTCTTTTCTCAAAAGCAGAGTGTGTTTCTTGTAAGACGAGCTAGCGTTTGTTTCACAGTCCTAAATGGAGTTGAATCATATGCAGTTTCTGGTCCTACGAGCAAGAGATGTTTTCTGTTAAAGAAAGTCACTACTGCTCTCCCATTGCCACACACAGTGCAAATAGCACTCACGTCTGTTCCCAGCAAGTACAGTGTATTGGACTGAAGAGGAGCTACTTGTCAGTTTCCTAAGCAGAGTTGAACTAGATATGGCCCGTGTGTAGGAAGCACAGTTCTTTTGTTCTGAGCAAGCTCATTGTTCGGACCCCATAGGAAAACCAGTAGAGTAGAAGAGTGCCCTTTTCTGAAAAGCAGAGTGAGTTTCTTGTAAGGCGAGCTAGCGTTTGTTTCCCAGTCGTAATGGAGTTAGATCACATGCAGTTTCTGCTCCTAAAAGCAAGAGTTGTTTTCTGGTAAGAAGAGTCACTATTGCCCTCCCATTGCCATACACAGTACAAATAGCACTCGGGTCTGTTCCCAGAATGTACAGTGTATTGGACTGAAGAGGAGCCACTGTTCTTGTCAGTTTCCTAAGGAGATTTGAACTAGATATGGCACGTGTGTGTAGGAAGCACAGTTCTTTTGTTCTGAGCAAGCTCACTGTTCTGGACCTATGGGAAACCCAGAAGAGTAGAAGAGTGCTATTTACTCAAAGCCAAGTGTGTTTCTTGTAAGGCGAGCTAGCGTTTGTTTCCCAGTCCTAAATGGAGTTGAATCACATGCAGTTTCTGGTCCTACGAGCAAAAGTTGTTTTCTGGTAAGAAGAGACACTAGTGTGCTCCCATTGCCATACACAGTACAAATAGCACTCGCGTCTGTTCGCAGCATGTACAGTGTATTGGACTGAAAAGGATCTACTGTTCTTGTCAGTTTCCTAAGCTGAATTGAACTAGTTATGGCCGTGTATGAAGGAAGCACAGTTCTTTTGTTCTGCCAAGCTTTCTGTTCTGGCCCTATAGGAAACACAGAAGAGTAGAAGAGTGCTCTTTTCTCAAAAGCAGAGTGTGTTTCTTGTAAGGCGAGCTAGCGTTTGTTTCGCAGTCCTAAATGGAGTTGAATCATATGCAGTTTTTGGTCCTACGAGCAAGATTTGTTTTCTGGTAAGGAAAGTCACTATTGTGCTCCCTTTGCCATACACAGTGCAAATAGCACTCCCCTCTGTTCCCAGCAAGTACAGTGTATTGGACTGAAGAGGATCTACTGTTCTTGTAAGTTTCCTAAGCAGAGTTGAACTAGATATGGCCCGTGTGTGTAGAAAGCACTGTTCTTTTGTTCTGAGCAAGATCACTGTTTTGGCCCTATAGGAAACACAGTAGAGTAGAAGAGTGCTCTTTTCTCAAAAGCAGAGTGTGTTTCTTGTAAGGCGAGCTAGCGTTTGTTTCCCAGTCCTATATGGAGTTGAATCACATGCAGTTTCTGGTCCTACGAGCAAGAGTTGTTTTCTGGTAAGAAGAGTCACTATTTTGCTCCCATTGCCATACACAGTGCAAATAGCACTCGCGTCTGTTCCCAGGAAGTACAGTGTATTGGAATGAGGAGGAGCTACTGTTCTTGTCTGTTTCCCAAGCAGAGTTGAATTAGATATGGCTCATGTGTGTAGGAAGCACACTTCTTTTGTTCTGAGCAAGCTTACTGTTCGGACCCCATAGGAAACACAGTTGGGTAGAAGAGTGCTCTTTTCTCAAAAGCAGAGTGTGTTTCTTGTAAGGCGAGCTAGTGTTTGTTTGCCAGTCCTAAATGGAGTTGAATCACATGCAGATTCTGGTTCTACGAGCAAGAGTTGTTTTCTGGTAAGAAGAGTCACTATTGAGCTCCCATTGTCATACACAGGGCAAATAGCACTGGCGTATATTCCCAGCAAGTACAGTGTATTGGACTGAAGAGGAGCTACTGTTCTTGTCAGTTTACTAAGCAGAGTTGAACTAGATATAGCCCGTGTGTGTAGGAAGCACAGTTCTTTTGTTCTGAGCAAGGTCACTATTCTGGCCCTATAGGAAACACAGCAGAGTAGAAGAGTGCTCTTTTCTTAAAAGCAGAGTGTGTTTCTTGTAAGGCGAGCTAGCGTTTGTTTCCCAGTCTTAAAAGGAGTTGAGTCACATGCAGTTTCTGGTCCTACGAGCAAGAGTTTTTTTCTCGTAGGGAAAATCACTATTGCGCTCCCATTGTCATTCACAGGGCAAATAGCACTGGCGTCTGTTCCTAGCAAGTACAGTGTATTGGACTGAAATGGAGCTACAGTTCTTGTCAGTTTCCTAAGCAGAGTTAAACTAGATATAGTCGGTGTGTGTAGGGAGCACAGTTCTTTTGTTCTGAGCAAGCTCACTATTCTGGCCCTAAAAGAATCACAGTAGAGTAGAAGAGTGCTCTTTTATCAAATCAGAGTGTGTTTCTTGTAATGCGAGCTAGCATTTGTTTGCCAGTCCTACATGTAGTTGAATCACATGCAGTTTTTGATCCTACGAGCAAGAGATGTTTTCTGGTAAGGAAAGTCACTATTGTGCTCCCATTGCCATACACAGTGCAAATAGCACTGGCGTCTGTTCCCAGCATGTACAGTGTATTGGCCTGAGAAGGAGCTACTGTTCTTGTCAGTTTGCTAAGCAGAGTTGAACTAGACATGGCCCGTGTGTGTAGGAAGCACAATTCTTTTGTTCTGAGCAAGCTCACTGTTCTGACCCTATAGGAAACACAGTAGAGTAGAAGAGTGCTCTTTTCTCAAAAGCAGAGTGTGTTTCTTGTAAGGCGAGCTAGCGTTTGTTTCGCAGTTCTAAATGGAGTTGAATCATATGTAGTTTTTGATCCTACGAGCAAGAATTTTTTCTGGTAAGGAAAGTCACTATTGTGCTCCCATTGCAGAACACAGTGCAAAGAGGACTCGCATCTGTTCCCATCAAGTACAGTGTATTGGACTGAAAAGGAGCTACTGTTCTTGTCAGTTTCCTAAGCAGAGTTGAAGTAGATTTGTCCCGTGTGTGTAGGAAGCACAGTTCTTTTGTTCTGAGCAAGCTCACTGTTCGGACCCCATAGGAAACACAGTAGAGTAGAAGAGTGCTCTTTTCTCAAAAGCAGAGTGTGTTTCTTGTAATCGAGCTAGCGTTTGTTTCCCAGTCCTAAATGGAGTTGAGTCACATGCAGTTTCTGGTCCTACGAGCAAGAGTTGTTTTCTGGTAAGAAGAGTCACTATTGCGCTCCCATTGTCATACACAGGGCAAATAGCACTGGCGTCTGTTCCCAGCATGTACAGTGTATTGGACTGAAGAGGATCTACCGTTCTTGTCAGTTTCCTAAGCAGAGTTGAACTAGATATAGTCGGTGTGTGTAGGAAGCACAGTTCTTTTGTTCTGAGCAAGCTCACTATTCTGGCCCTACAAAAAAACACATTAGACTAGAAGAGTGCTCTTTTCTCAAAAACAGAGTTTGTTTATTGTAAGGCGAGCTAGCGTTTGTTTCCCAGTTATAAATGTAGTTGAATCACGTGCAGTTTCTGGTCCTACGACCAAGAGTTGTTTTCTGGTAAGAAGAGTCACTATTGCGCTCCCATTATCATACACAGGGCAAATAGCACTGGCGTCTGTTCCCAGCATGTACAGTGTATTGGACTGAAGAGGAGCTACTGTTCTTGTCAGTTTCCTAAGCAGAGTTGAACTAGATATAGCCCGTGTGTGTAGGAAGCACAGTTCTTTTGTTCTGAGCAAGCTCACTATTCTGGCCCTATAGGAACCACAGTAGAGTAGAAGAGTGCTCTTTAATCAAATCAGAGTGTGTTTCTTGTAATGCGAGCTAGCATTTGTTTCCCAGTCCTATATGTAGTTGAATCACATACAGTTTTTGATCCTACGAGCAAGAGTTGTTTTCTGGTAGGAAAGTCACTATTGTGCTCCCATTGCCATACACAGTGCAAATAGCACTGGCGTCTGTTCCCAGCATGTAAAGTGTATTGGCCTGAAAAAAAGCTACTCTCTTGTCAGTTTGCTAAGCAGAGTTGAACTAGACACGGCCCGTGTGTGTAGGAAGCACAGTTCTTTTGTTCTGAGCAAGCTCACTGTTCTGGCCCTATAGGAAATACAGTAGAGTAGAAGAGTGCTCTTTTCTCAAAAGCAGAGTGTGTTTCTTGTAAGGCGAGCTAGCGTTTGTTTCCCGTCCTAAAAGGTGTTGAATCACATGCAGTTTCTGGTCCTACGAGCAAGAGTTGTTTTCTGGTAAGAAGAGTCACTATTTAGCTCCCATTGCCATATACAGTGCAAATAGCACTCGCGTCTGTTCCCAGCAAGTACAGTGTATGGGACTGAAGAGGATCTACTGTTCTTGTTAGTTTCCTAAGCAAAATTGTACTAGATATGGCCGTGTGTGTAGGAAGCACAGTTCTTTTGTTCTGAGTAAGCTCACTGTTCTGGCCCTATAGGAAACACAGTAGAGTAGAAGAGTGATCTTTTCTCAAAAGCAGAGTGTGTTTCTTGTAAGGGGACCTAGCATTTGTTTCCCTGTCCTAAATGTAGTAGAATCACATGCAGTTTTTGATCCTACGAGCAAGAGTTGTTTTCTGGTAAGGAAAATCACTATTGCCCTCCCATTGCCACACACAGTGCAAAGAGGACTCGCGTCTGTTCCCATCAAGTTCAGTGTATTGGACTGAAGAGGAGCTACTGTTCTTGTCAGTTTCCTAAGCAGATTTGAACTAGATATGGCCCGTGTGTGTAGGAAGCACAGTTCTTTTGTACTGTAAGCTCACTGATCGAACCCATAGGAAACACATTAGAGTAGAAGAGTGCCCTTTTCTCAAAAGCAGAGTGTTTTTCTTGTAAGGCAAGCTAGCGTTTGTTGCGCAGTCCTAAATGGAGTTGAATCACATGGAGTTTCTGGTCCTACTGCAAGAGTTGTTTTTCTTGTAAGAAGAGTCACTATTGCGCTCCCATTGTCATACACAGGGCAAATAGCCCTGGCGTCTGTTCCCAGCATGTACAGTGTATTGGACTGAAGAGGATCTACTGTTCTTGTCAGTTTCCTAAGCAGAGTTGAACTAGATATAGTCGGTGTGTGTAGGAAGCACAGTTCTTTTGCTCTGAGCAAGCTCACTATTCTGGCCCTACAAAAAAACACATTAGACTAGAAGAGTGCTCTTTTCTCAAAAGCAGAGTTTGTTTATTGTAAGGCGAGCTAGCGTTTGTTTCCCAGTTACAAATGGAGTTGAATCACGTGCAGTTTCTGGTCCTATGAGCAAGAGTTGTTTTCTGGTAAGAAGAGTCACTATTGCGCTCCCATTATCATACACAGGACAAATAGCAATGGCGTCTGTTCCCAGCATATACAGTGTATTGGACTGAAGAGGAGCTACTGTTCTTGTCAGTTTCCTAAGCAGAGTTGAACTAGATATAGCCCGTGTGTGTAGGAAGCACAGTTCTTTTGTTCTGAGCAAGCTCACTATTCTGGCCCTATAGGAAACACAGTAGAGTAGAAGAGTGCTCTTTTCTCAAAAGCAGAGTGTTTTTCTTGTAAAGCGAGCTAGCGTTTGTTTCCCACTCCTAAATGGAGTTGAATCACATGCAGTTTCTGGTCCTACGAGCAAGAGTTGTTTTCTGGTAAGAAGAGTCACTATTGTGCTCCCATTGTCATACACAGGGCAAATAGCACTGGCGTCTGTTACCAGCAAGTACAGTGTATGGGACGGAAGAGGATCTACTGTTCTTGTCCGTTTCCTAAGCAGAATTGAACTAGATATGGCCGTGTGTGTAGGAAGCATAGTTCTTTTGTTCTGAGCAAGCTCACTGTTTTGGCCCTGTAGGAAACACAGTAGAGTAGAAGAGTGCTCTATTCTCAAAAGCAGAGTGTGTTTCTTGTAAGGCGAGCTAGCGTTTGTTTCCCAGTCCTAAATGGATTTGAATCACATGCAGTTTTTGGTCCTACGACCTAGAGTTGTTTTCTGGTAAGGAAAGTCACTATTGAGCTCCCATTGCCATACATAGTGCAAATAGGCAAATAGCACTCGCGTCTGTTCCAAGCAAGTACTGTGTATTGTACTGAAGATGAGCTACTGTTCTTCTTAGTTTCCTAAGCAGAGTTGAACTAGATATAGCCCTTGTGTGTAGGAAGCACAGTTCTTTTGTTCTGAGCAAGATCACTATTCTGGCCCTATAGGAAACACAGTACAGTAGAAGACTGCTCTTTTCTCAAAAGCAGAGTGTTTTTCTTGTAAAGCGAGCTAGCGTTTGTTTCCCAGTCCTAAATGGAGTTGAATCACATGCAGTTTCTGGTCCTACGAGCAAGAGTTGTTTTCTGGTAAGAAGAGTCACTATTGTGCTCCCATGGTCATACACAGGGCAAATAGCACTGGCGTCTGTTCCCAGCAAGTTCAGTGTATGGGACGGAAGAGGATATACTGTTCTTGTCAGTTTCCTAAGTAGAGTTGAACTAGATATGGCCGGTGTGTGTAGGAAGCACAGTTCTTTTGTTCTGAGCAAGCTCACTGTTCGGACCCCATAGGAAACACTGTAGAGTAGAAGAGTGCTCTTTTCTCAAAAGCAGAGTGTGTTTATTGTAAGGCGAGCTGGCGTTTGTTTTGCAGTCCTAAATGGAGTTGAATCACATGCAGTTTCTGATCCTACGAGCAAGAGTTTTTTTCTGGTAAGAAGATTCACTATTGAGCTCCCATTGTCATACACAGGGCAAATAGCGCTGGCGTCTGTTCCCACCAAGTACAGTGTATTGGACTGAAGAGGAGCTACTGTTCTTGTCAGTTTCCTAAGCAGAGTTGAACTAGATATGGCCCATGTGTGTAGGAAGCACAGTTCTTTTGTTCTGAGCAAGCTCACTATTCTGGTCCTATAGGAAATACAGTAGAGTAGAAGAGTGCTCTTTTCTCAAAAGCAGAGAGTGTTTCTTGTAAGGCGAGCTACCGTTTGTTTCCCGTCCTAAAAGGAGTTGAATCACATGCAGTTTCTGGTCCTATGAGCAAGAGTTGTTTTCTGGTAAGAAGAGTCACTATTTCGCTCCCATTGCCATATACAGTGCAAAGAGGACAGGCGTCTGTTCTCATCAAGTACAGTGTATTGGACTGAAGAAAAGCTACTGTTCTTGTCAGTTTCCTAAGCAGAGTTGAACTAGATATGGCCCGTGTGTGTAGGAAGCAGAGTTCTTTTGTACTGTAAGCTCACTGATCGAACCCATAGGAAACACATTAGTGTAGAAGAGTGCCCTTTCCTCAAAAGCAGAGTGTTTTTCTTGTAAGGCAAGGTAGCGTTTGTTGCACAGTCCTAAATGGAGTTGAATCACATGCAGTTTCTGGTCCTACGTTCAAGAGTTTTTTTTTTTCTGGTAAGAAGAGTCACTATTGAACTCCCATTGTCATACACAGGGCAAATAGCACTGGCGTCTGTTCCCAGCAAGTACAGTGTATTGGACTGAAGAGTAGCTACTGTTCTTGTCAGTTTCCTAAGCAGAGTTGAACTAGATATAGCCATTGTAGGAAGCACAGTTCTTTTGTTCTGAGCAAGCTCACTGTTTGGACCTCAAAGGAAACACAGTAGAGTAGAAGAGTGATCTATTCTCAAAAGCAGAGTGTGTTTCTTGTAAGGCGAGCTAGCGTTTGTTTCGCAGTCCTAAATGGAGTTGAATCACATGTAGATTTTGATCCTAAGAGCAAGAGTTGTTTTCTGGTAAGTAAAGTCACTATTGTGCTCCCATTGCCACACACAGTGCAAAGAGTACTCGCGTCTGTTCCCATCAAGTACAGTGTATTGGACTGAAGAGGAGTTGCTGTTCTTGTCAGTTTCCTAAGCAGAGTTGAACTAGATAGGGTCCCTGTGTGTAGGAAGCACAGTTCTTTTGTTCTGAGCAAGCTGACTGTTCGGACCCCATAGGAAACACAGTAGAGTAGAAGAGTGCTCTTTTCTCAAAAGCAGAGTGTGTTTCTTGTAAGGCGAGTTAGTGTTTTTTTCCCAGTCTGAAATGGAGTTGAATCCCATGCAGTTTCTGGTCCTACGAACAAGAGATGTTTTCTGGTAAGAAGAGTCACTATTGTGCTCCCATTGCCACACACAGTGCAAAGAGTACTCGCGTCTGTTCCCATCAAGTACAGTGTATTGGACTGAAGAGGAGTTGCTGTTCTTGTCAGTTTCCTAAGCAGAGTTGAACTAGATAGGGTCCCTGTGTGTAGGAAGCACAGTTCTTTTGTTCTGAGCAAGCTGACTGTTCGGACCCCATAGGAAACACAGTAGAGTAGAAGAGTGCTCTTTTCTCAAAAGCAGAGTGTGTTTCTTGTAAGGCGAGCTAGTGTTTGTTTCCCAGTCTGAAATGGAGTTGTATCCCATGCAGTTTCTGGTCCTATGAGCAAGAGATGTTTTCTGGTAAGAAGAGTCACTATTGTGCTCCCATTGCCATATACAGTGCAAATAGCTCTCGCGTCTGTGCCCAGCAAGTACAGTGTATTGGACTGAAGAGGAGCTACTGTTCTTGTCAGTTTCCTAAGCAGAGTTAAACTAGATATGGCCCGTGTGTGTAGGAAGCACAGTTCTTTTGTACTGAGCAAGCTCACTGTTCTGGCCCTATAGGAAACACAGTAGAGTAGAAGAGTGATCTTTTCTCAAAAGCAAAGTGTGTTTCTTCTAAGGCAAGCTAGTGTTTGTTTCCCAGTCCTAAATGGAGTTGAATCACATGCAGTGTCTGGTCCTACGAGCAAGAGTTGTTTTCTGGTAAGAAGAGTCACTATTGCGCTCCCATTGTCATACCCAGGGCAAATAGCACTGGCGTCTGTTCCCAGCATGTACAGTGTATTGGACTGAAGAAGATCTACTGTTCTTGTCAGTTTCCTAAGCAGAGTTGAACTAGATATAACCTGTGTGTATAGGAAGCACAGTTCTTTTGTTCTGAGCAAGCTAACTATTCTGGCCCTATAGGAAACACAGTAGAGTAGAAGACTGCTCTTTTCTCAAAAGCAGAGTGTTTTTCTTGAAAAGCGAGCTAGCTTTTGTTTCCCAGTCCTAAATGGAGTTGAATCACATACAGTTTCTGGTCCTACGAGCAAGAGTTGTTTTCTGGTAAGAAGTGTCACTATTGTGCTCCCATTGTCATACACAGGGCAAATAGCACTGACGTCTGTTCCCAGCAAGTACAGTGTATGGGACGGAAGAGGATCTACTGTTCTTGTCAGTTTCCTAAGCAGAATTGAACTTGATATGGCCGTGTGTGTAGGAAGCACAATTCTTTTGTTCTGAGCAAGCTCAGTGTTTTGGCCCTGTAGGAAACACAGTAGAGTAGAAGAGTGCTCTTTTCTCAAAAGCAGAGTGTGTTTCTTGTAAGGCGAGCTAGCGTTTGTTTCCCAGTCCTAAATGGAGTTCAATCACATGCAGTTTTTGGTCCTAAGACCTAGAGTTGTTTTCTGGTAAGGAAAGTCACTATTGAGCTCCCATTGCCATACATAGTGCAAATAGCACTCGTGTCTGTTCCCAGCAAGTACACTGTATTGGACTGAAGATGACCTACTGTTCTTCTCAGTTTCCTAAGCAGAGTTGAACTAGATATGGCCCCTGTGCGTAGGAAGCACAGTTCTTTTTTTCTGAGCAAGCTCTCTATTCTGGCCCTATAGGAAACACAGTAGAGTAGAAGAGTGCTCTTTTCTCAAAAGCAGAGTGTGTTTCTTGTAAGGCGAGCTAGCGTTTGGTTCCCAGTCTTAAATAGAGTTGAATCACATGCAGTTTCTGGTCCTACGAGCTAGAGTTGTTTTCTGGTAAGGAAAGTCACTATTGCGCTCCCATTGACATACACAGTGCAAATAGCACTCGCGTCAGTTCCCAGCAAGTACAGTGTATTGGACTGAAGAGGAGCTACTGTTCTTGTCAGTTTCCTAAGTAGAGTTGAACCCTAGGTATGGCCCTTGTGTGTAGGAAGCACAGTTCTTTTGTTCTGAGCAAGCTCACTGTTCGGACTCCATAGGAAACACTGTAGAGTAGAAGAGTGCTCTTTTCTCAAAAGAAGAGAGTGTTTCTTGGAAGGCGAGCTAGCGTTTGTTTCCCGTCCTAAAAGGAGTTGAATCACATGCAGTTTCTGGTCCTACGAGCAAGAGTTGTTTTCTGGTAAGAAGAGTCACTATTTCGTTCCCATTGCCATATACAGTGCAAATAGCACTCGCGTCTGTTCCCAGCAATACAGTGTATGGGACTGAAGAGGATCTACTGTTCTTGTTAGTTTCCTAAGCAAAATTGAACTAGATATGGCCGTGTGTGTAGGAAGCACAGTTCTTTTGTTCTGAGTAAGCTCACTGTTCTGACCCTATAGGAAACACAGTAGAGTACAAGAGTGATGTTTTCTCAAAAGCAGAGTGTGTTTCTTGTAAGGGAAGCTAGCGTTTGTTTCCCAGTCCTAAATGGAGTTGAATCACATGCAGTTTTTGATCCTATGAGCAAGAGTTGCTTTCTGGTAAGGAAAATCACTATTGCGCTCCCATTGCCACACAGTGCAAAGAGGACTCGCGTCTGTTCCCATCAAGTACAGTGTATTGGACTGAAGAGGAGCTACTGTTCTTGTCAGTTTCCTAAGCAGAGTTGAACTAGATATGGCCCGTGTGTGTAGGAAGCACAGTTCTTTTGTACTGTAAGCTCACTGATCGAACCCATAGGAAACACATTAGAGTAGAAGAGTGCCCTTTTCTCAAAAGCAGAGTGTTTTTCTTGTAAGGCAAGCTAGCGTTTGTTTCGCAGTCCTAAATGGAGTTCAATCACATGCAGTTTCTGGACCTACGAGCAAGAGTTTTTTTTCTGGTAAGAAGAGTCACTACTGAACTCTCATTGTCATATACAAGGCAAATAGCACTGGCGTCTGTTCCCAGCAAGTACAGTGTATTGGACTGAAGAGGAGCTACTGTTCTTGTCAGTTTCCTAAGCAGAGTTGAACTAGATATAGCCCGTGTGTGTAGGAAGCACAGTTCTTTGGTTCTGACAATCTTACTATTCTGGCCCTATAGGAAACACAGTAGAGTAGAAGAGTGTTCTTTTCTCATAAGCAGAGTGTGTTTCTTGTAAGGCGACCTGGCGTTTGTTTCGCAGTCCTAAATGGAGTTGAATCACATGCAGTTTCTGGTCCTACGAGCAAGAGTTTTTTTCTGGTAAGAAGAGTCACTATTGAGCTCCCATTGTCATACACAGGGCAAATAGCACTGGCGTCTGTTCCCATCAAGTACAGTGTATTGGACTGAAGAGGAGCTACTGTTCTTGTCAGTTTCCTAAGCAGAATTGTACTGGATATGTCTCGTGTGTAGGAAGCACAGTTCTTTTGTTCTGAGCAAGCTCACTGTTTGGACCCCAAATGAAACACAGTAGAGTAGAAGAGTGCTCTTTTCTCAAAAGCAGAGTGTGTTTCTTGTAAGGCTAGCTAGCGTTTGTTTCCCAGTCCTAAATTGAGTTGAATCACATGCAGTTTCTGGTCCTACGAGCAAGAGTTGTTTTCTGGTAAGAAGAGTCACTATTGCGCTCCCATTGACATACACAGGGCAAAAAGCACTGGCGTCTGTTCCCAGCATGTACAGTGTATTGGACTGAAGAGGATCTACTGTTCTTGTCAGTTTCCTAAGCAGAGTTGTACTAGATATAGTCGGTGTGTGTAGGAAGCACAGTTCTTTTGTTCTGAGCAAGCTCCCTATTCTGGCCCTACAAAAAACACATTAGACTAGAAGAGTGCTCTTTTCTCAAAAGCAGAGTGTGTTTATTGTAAGGCGAGCTAGCGTTTGTTTCCCAGTTATAAATGGAGTTGAATCACATGCAGTGTCTGGTCCTACGAGCAAGAGTTGTTTTCTGGTAAGAAGAGTCACTATTGCGCTCCTATTATCATACACAGGGCAAATAGAACTGGCGTCTGTTCCCAGCATGTACAGTGTATTGGACTGAAGAGGAGCTACTGTTCTTGTCAGTTTCCTAAGCAGAGTTGAACTAGATATGTCCTGAGTGTGTAGGAAGCACAGTTCTTTTCTACTGTAAACTCACTGATCAAACCCATAGGAAACACAGTAGAGTAGAAGAGTGCCCTTTTCTCATAAACAGAGTGTGTTTCTTGTAAGGCGAGCTAGCATTTGTTTCCCAGTCCTAAATGGAGTTGAATCACATGCAGTTTCTGGTCCTACGAGCAAGAGTTGTTTTCTATTAAGAAGAGTCACTATGGTGCTCCCATTGCCATACACAGGGCAAATTGCACTGGCGTCTGTTCCAGCATGTACAATTTTTTGGACTGAAAAGGAACTACTGTTCTTGTCAGTTTCCTAAGCAGAATTGAACTAGTTATGGCCATGTGTGTAGGAAGCACAGTTCTTTTGTTCTGAGCAAGCTCACTGTTCTGGCCCTATATAAAACACAGTAGAGTAGAAGAGTGCTCTTTTCTCAAAAGCAGAGTGTGTTTCATGTAAGGCGAGCTAGCGTTTGTTTCCCAGTCCTAAATGGAGTTGAATCACATGCAGTTTTTGATCCTATGAGCAAGAATTGTTTTCTGGTAAGGAAAGTCACTATTGCTCTCCCATTGCCATACACAGTGCAAATAGCACTCGCCTCTGTTCCCAGCAAGTACAGTGTATTGGACTGAAGAGGAGCTACTGTTCTAGTCAGTTTCGTAAGCAGAATTGACCTAGATATTGCCCGTGTTTAGGAAGCACAGTTCTTTTGTTCTGAGCAAGCTTACTGTTTTGGCCCTATAGGAAACACAGTAGAGTAGAAGAGTGCTCTTTTCTCAAAAGCAGAATGTGTTTCTTGTAAGGCGAGCTAGCGTTTGTTTCCCAGTCCTAAATGGAGTTGAATCCCATGCAGTTTTTGGTCCTATGAGCTAGAGTTGTTTTCTGGTAAGGAAAGTCACTATTGTGCTCCCATTGCCACACACAGTGCAAAGAAATCTACCGTCTGTTCCCATCAAGTACAGTGTATTGGACTGAAGAGGAGCTACTGTTCTTGTCAGTTTCCCAAGCAGAGTTGAACTAGATATGGCCCCTGTGTGTAGGAAGCAAAGTTCTTTTGTTTTGAGCAAGCTGATTGTTCGGACGCCATAGGAAACAAAGTAGAGTAGAAGAGTGCTCTTTTCTCAAAGCAGAGTGTGTTTCTTGTAAGGCGAACTAGTGCTTGTTTCCCAGTCTGAAATGGACTTGAATCCCATGCAGTTTCTGGTCCTATGAGCAAGAGATGTTAACTTGTAAGAAGAGTCACTATTGCGCTCCCATTGCCATATACAGTGCAAATAGCACTCGCGTTGTACCCAGCAAGTACAGTGTATGGGACTGAAGATGAGCTACTGTTCTTCTCAGTTTCCTAAGCAGAGTAGAACTAGATATGGCCCCTGTATGTAGGAAGCACAGTTCTTTTGTTCTGAGCAATCTCACTATTCTGGCACTATAGGAAACACAGTAGAGTAGAAGAGAGCTCTTTTCTCAAGCAGAGTGTGTTTCTTGTAAGGCGAGCTAGCGTTTGGTTCCCAGTCCAAAATGGAGTTGAATCACATGCAGTTTTTGATCCTACGAGCTAGAGTTGTTTTTTGGTATGGAAAGTCACTATTGCGCTCCCATTGACATACACAGCGCAAATAGCACTTGCGTCTGTTCCCAGCAAGTACAGTGTATTGGACTGAGGAGGAGCTACTGTTCTTGTCAGTTTCCTAAGTAGAGTTGAACTAGATATGGCCCGTGTGTGTAGGAAGCAAAGTGTTTTTGTTCTGAGCAAGCTTACTGTTCGGACCCCATAGGAAACACTGTAGAGTAGAAGAGTGCTCTTTTCTCAAAAGCAGAGTGTGTTTCTTGTAAGGCGAGCTGGAATTTGTTTCGCAGTCCTAAATGGAGTTGAATCACATGCAGTTTCTGGTACTACGAGCAAGAGTTTTTTTTCCGGTAAGAAGAGTCACTATTGAGCTCCCATTGTCATACACATGGCAAATAGAACTGGCGTCTGTTCCCAGCAAGTACAGTGTATTGGACTGAAGAGGAGCTACTGTTCTTGTCAGTTTCCTAAGCAGAGTTGAACTAGATATAGCCCGTGTTTGTAGGAAGCACAGTTCTTTTGTTCTGAGCAAGCTCACTATTCTGTTCCTATAGGAAATACAGTAGAGTAGAAGAGTGCTCTTTCTCAAAAGCAGAGAGTGTTTCTTGTAAGGTGAGCTAGCGTTTGTTTCCCGTCCTAAAAGGAGTTGAATCACATGCAGTTTCTGGTCCTATGAGCAAGAGTTGTTTTCTGGTAAGAAGAATCACTATTTCGCTCCCATTGCCATATACTGTGCAAATAGCACTCGCGTCTGTTCCCTGCAAGTACAGTGTATGGGACTGAAGAGGATCTACTGTTCTTGTTAGTTTCCTAAGCAAAATTGAACTACATATGGCCGTGTGTGTAGGAAGCACAGTTCTTTTGTTCTGAGTAAGCTCACTGTTCTGGCCCTATAGGAAACACAGTAGAGTAGAAGAGTGCTCTTTTCTCAAAAGCAGAGTGTGTTTCTTGTAAGGGGAGCTAGCATTTGTTTCCCAGTCCTAAATGGAGTTGAATCACATGCAGTTTTTGATCCTACGAGCAAGAGTTGTTTTCTGGTAAGGAAAATCACTATTGTGCTCCCATTGCCACACACAGTGCAAAGAGGACTCGCGTCTGTTCCCATCAAGTACAGTGTATTGGACTGAAGAGGAGCTACTGTTCTTGTCAGTTTCCTAAGCATAGTTGAACTAGATATGGCCCGTGTGTGTAGGAAGCACAGTTCTTTTGTACTGTAAGCTCACTGATCGAACCCATAGGAAACACATTAGAGTAGAAGAGTGCTCTTTTCTCAAAAGCAGAGTGTTTTTCTTGAAAGGCAAGGTAACGTTTGTTTCGCAGTCCTAAATGGAGTTGAATCACATGCAGTTTCTGGTCCTACGAGCAAGAGATGTTTTCTGGTAAGAAGAGTCACTATTGCGCTCCCATTGCCATGTACAGTGGAAATAGCTCTCGGGTCTGTGCCCATCAAGTACAGTGTATTGGACTGAAGAGGAGCTACTGTTCTTGTCAGTTTCCTAAGCAGAGTTGAACTAGATATAGCCCGTGTGTGTAGGAAGCACAGTTCTTTTGTTCTGACAAGCTCACTATTCTGGCCCTATAGGAAACACAGTAGAGTAGAAGAGTGCTCTTTTCTCATAAGCAGAGTGTGTTTCCTGTAAGGCGAGCTGGCGTTTGTTTCGCAGTCCTAAATGGAGTTGAATCACATGCAGTTTCTGGTCCTAGGAGCAAGAGTTTTTTTCTAGTAAGAACAGTCACTAGAGCTGACATTGTCATACACAGGGCAAAAAGCACTGGCGTCTGTTCCCATCAAGTACATTGTATTGGACTGAAGAGGAGCTACTGTTCTTGTCAGTTTCCTAAGCAGAGTTGAACTAGATATAGCCCGTGGGTGTAGGAAGCACAGTTCTTTTGTTCTGTGCAAGCTCACTATTCTGGTCCTATAGGAAATACAGTAGAGTAGAAGAGTGCTCTCTTCTCAAAAGCAGAGAGTGTTTCTTGTAAGGCGAGCTAGCGTTTGTTTCCCGTCCTAAAAGGAGTTGAATCACATGCAGTTTCTGGTCCTATGAGCAAGAGTTGTTTTTGGTAAGAAGAGTCACTATTTCGCTCCCATTGCCATATACAGTGCAAATAGCACTCGCGTCTGTTCCCAGCAAGTACAGTGTATGGGACTGAAGAGGATCTACTGTTCTTGTTAGTTTCCTCAGCAAAATTGAACTAGATATGGCCGTGTGTGTAGGAAGCACAGTTCTTTTGTTCTGAGTATCTCACTGTTCTGCCCTATAGGAAACACAGTAAAGAAGAGTGATCTTTTCCCAAAAGCAGAGTGTGTTTCTTGTAAGGGGAGCTAGCATTTGTTTCCCAGTCCTAAATGGAGTTGAATCACATGCAGTTTTTGATCCTACGAGCAAGAGTTGTTTTCTGGTAAGGAAAATCACTATTGTGCTCCCATTGCCACACACAGTGCAAAGAGGACTCGCGTCTGTTCCCATCAAGTACAGTGTATTGGACTGAAGAGGAGCTACTGTTCTTGTCAGTTTCCTAAGCATAGTTGAACTAGATATGGCCCGTGTGTGTAGGATGCACAGTTCTTTTGTACTGTAAGCTCACTGATCGAACCCATAGGAAACACATTAGAGTAGAAGAGTGCTCTTTTCTCAAAAGCAGAGTGTTTTTCTTGAAAGGCAAGGTAACGTTTGTTTCGCAGTCCTAAATGGAGTTGAATCACATGCAGTTTCTGGTCCTACGAGCAAGAGATGTTTTCTGGTAAGAAGAGTCACTATTGCGCTCCCATTGCCATGTACAGTGGAAATAGCTCTCGCGTCTGTGCCCATCAAGTACAGTGTATTGGACTGAAGAGGAGCTACTGTTCTTGTCAGTTTCCTAAGCAGAGTTGAACTAGATATAGCCCGTGTGTGTAGGAAGCACAGTTCTTTTGTTCTGACAAGCTCACTATTCTGGCCCTATAGGAAACACAGTCGAGTAGAAGAGTGCTCTTTTCTCATAAGCAGAGTGTGTTTCCTGTAAGGCGAGCTGGCGTTTGTTTCGCAGTCCTAAATGGAGTTGAATCACATGCAGTTTCTGGTCCTAGGAGCAAGAGTTTTTTTCTAGTAAGAAGAGTCACTATTGAGCTCCCATTGTCATACACAGGGCAAATAGCACTGGCGTCTGTTCCCATCAAGTACATTGTATTGGACTGAAGAGGAGCTACTGTTCTTGTCAGTTTCCTAAGCAGAGTTGAACTAGATATAGCCCGTGGGTGTAGGAAGCACAGTTCTTTTGTTCTGTGCAAGCTCACTATTCTGGTCCTATAGGAAATACAGTAGAGTAGAAGAGTGCTCTCTTCTCAAAAGCAGAGAGTGTTTCTTGTAAGGCGAGCTAGCGTTTGTTTCCTGTCCTAAAAGGAGTTGAATCACATGCAGTTTCTGGTCCTATGAGCAAGAGTTGTTTTTGGTAAGAAGAGTCACTATTTCGCTCCCATTGTCATATACAGTGCAAATAGCACTCGCGTCTGTTCCCAGCAAGTACAGTGTATGGGACTGAAGAGGATCTAGTGTTCTTGTTAGTTTCCTCAGCAAAATTGAACTAGATATGGCCGTGTGTGTAGGAAGCACAGTTCTTTTGTTCTGAGTATCTCACTGTTCTGGCCCTATAGGAAACACAGTAAAGAAGAGTGATCTTTTCCCAAAAGCAGAGTGTGTTTCTTGTAAGGGGAGCTAGCATTTGTTTCCCAGTCCTAAATGGAGTTGAATCACGTGCAGTTTTTGATCCTACGAGCAAGAGTTGTTTTCTGGTAAGGAAAATCACTATTGTGCTCCCATTGCCACACACAGTGCAAAGAGGACTCGCGTCTGTTCCCATCAAGTACAGTGTATTGGACTGAAGAGGAGCTACTGTTCTTGTCAGTTTCCTAAGCATAGTTGAACTAGATATGGCCCGTGTGTGTAGGAAGCACAGTTCTTTTGTAATGAAAGCTCACTGATCGAACCCATAGGAAACACATTAGAGTAGAAGAGTGCTCTTTTCTCAAAAGCAGAGTGTTTTTCTTGAAAGGCAAGGTAACGTTTGTTTCACAGTCCTAAATGGAGTTGAATCACATGCAGTTTCTGGTCCTACGAGCAAGAGATGTTTTCTGGTAAGAAGAGTCACTATTGCGCTCCCATTGCCATGTACAGTGGAAATAGCTCTCGCGTCTGTGCCCATCAAGTACAGTGTATTGGACTGAAGAGGAGCTACTGTTCTTGTCAGTTTCCTAAGCAGAGTTGAACTAGATATAGCCCGTGTGTGTAGGAAGCACAGTTCTTTTGTTCTGACAAGCTCACTATTCTGGCCCTATAGGAAACACAGTAGAGTAGAAGAGTGCTCTTTTCTCATAAGCAGAGTGTGTTTCCTGTAAGGCGAGCTGGCGTTTGTTTCGCAGTCCTAAATGGAGTTGAATCACATGCAGTTTCTGGTCCTAGGAGCAAGAGTTTTTTTCTAGTAAGAAGAGTCACTATTGAGCTCCCATTGTCATACAAAGGGGAAATAGCACTGGCGTCTGTTCCCATCAAGTACATTGTATTGGACTGAAGAGGAGCTACTGTTCTTGTCAGTTTCCTAAGCAGAGTTGAACTAGATATAGCCCGTGGGTGTAGGAAGCACAGTTCTTTTGTTCTGTGCAAGCTCACTATTCTGGTCCTATAGGAAATACAGTAGAGTAGAAGAGTGCTCTCTTCTCAAAAGCAGAGAGTGTTTCTTGTAAGGCGAGCTAGCGTTTGTTTCCCGTCCTAAAAGGAGTTGAATCACATGCAGTTTCTGGTCCTATGAGCAAGAGTTGTTTTTGGTAAGAAGAGTCACTATTTCGCTCCCATTGCCATATACAGTGCAAATAGCACTCGCGTCTGTTCCCAGCAAGTACAGTGTATGGGACTGAAGAGGATCTACTGTTCTTGTTAGTTTCCTCAGCAAAATTGAACTAGATATGGCCGTGTGTGTAGGAAGCACAGTTCTTTTGTTCTGAGTATCTCACTGTTCTGGCCCTATAGGAAACACAGTAAAGAAGAGTGATCTTTTCCCAAAAGCAGAGTGTGTTTCTTGTAAGGGGAGCTAGCATTTGTTTCCCAGTCCTAAATGGAGTTGAATCACGTGCAGTTTTTGATCCTACGAGCAAGAGTTGTTTTCTGGTAAGGAAAATCACTATTGTGCTCCCATTGCCACACACAGTGCAAAGAGGACTCGCGTCTGTTCCCATCAAGTACAGTGTATTGGACTGAAGAGGAGCTACTGTTCTTGTCAGTTTCCTAAGCAGAGTTGAACTAGATATGGCCCGTGTGTGTAGGAAGCACAGTTCTTTTGTACTGTAAGCTCACTGATCGAACCCATAGGAAACACATTAGAGTAGAAGAGTGCCCTTTTCTCAAAAGCAGAGTGTTTTTCTTGTAAGGCAAGCTAGCGTTTGTTGCGCAGTCTTAATGGAGTTGAATCACATGCAGTTTCTGGTCCTACGATCAAGAGTTTTTTTTTCTGGTAAGAAGAATCACTATTGAAGTCCCATTGTCATACACAGGGCAAATAGCACTGGCGTCTGTTCCCATCAAGTACAGTTTATTTGACTGAAGAGGAGCTACTGTTCTTGTCAGTTTCCTAAGCAGAGTTGAACTAGATATAGCCCATGTGTGTAGGAAGCACAGTTTTTTATTCTGAGCAAGCTCACTGTTTGGACCCCAAAGGAAACACAGTAGAGTAGAAGAGTGCTCTTTTCTCAAAAGCAGAGTGTGTTTCTTGTAAGGCGAGCTAGCGTTTGTTTCCCAGTCCTAAATTGAGTTGAATCACATGCAGTTTCTGGTCCTATGAGCAAGAGTTGTTTTCTGGTAAGAAGAGTCACTATTGCGCTCCCATTATCATACACAGGGCAAATAGCACTGGGGTCTGTTCCTAGCATGTACAGTGTATTGGACTGAAAAGGAGCTACTGTTCTTGTCAGTTTCATAAGCAGAGTTGAACTAGGTATAGCCCGTGTGTGTAGGAAGCACAGTTCTTTTGTTCTGAGCAAGCTCACTATTCTGGCCCTATAGGAAACACAGTAGAGTAGAAGAGTGCTCTTTTCTCAAAAGCAGAGTGTTTTTCTTGTAAAGCGAGCTAGCGTTTGTTTCCCAGTCCTAAATGGAGTTGAATCACATGCAGTTTCTGGTCCTACGAGCAAGAGTTGTTTTCTGGTAAGAAGAGTCACTATTGTGCTCCCATTGACATACACAGGGCAAATAGCACTGGCGTCTGTTCCGAGCATGTACAGTGTATTGGACTGAAGAGGAGCTACTGTTCTTCTCAGTTTCCTAAGCAGAGTTGAACTAGATATAGTCGGTGTGTGTAGGAAGCACAGTTCTTTTGTTCTGAGCAAGCTCACTGTTTTGGCCCTGTAGGAAACACAGTAGAGTAGAAGAGTGCTCTTTTCTCAAAAGCAGAGTGTGTTTCTTGTAAGGCGAGCTAGCGTTTGTTTCCCAGTCCTAAATGGAGTTGAATCACATGCAGTTTTTGATCCTACGAGCAAGAGTTGTTTTCTGGTAAGGAAAGTCACTATTGCTCTCCCATTGCCATACATAGAGCAAATAGCACTCGCCTCTGTTCCCAGCAAGTTCAGTGTATTGGACTGAAGAGGAGCTACTGTTCATGTCAGTTTCGTAAGCAGAATTGACCTAGATATTGCCCGTGTGTGTAGGAAGCACAGTTCTTTTGTTCTGAGCATGCTCACTGTTTTGGCCCTATAGGAAACACAGTAGAGTAGAAGAGTGCTCTTTTCTCAAAATCAGAATGTGTTTCTTGTAAGGCGAGCTAGCGTTTGTTTCCCAGTCTGAAATGGAGTTGAATCCCATGCAGTTTTTGGTCCTACGAGCTAGAGTTGTTTTCTGGTAAGGAAAGTCACTATTGTGCTCCCATTGCCACACACAGTGCAAAGAGGACTCGCGTCTGTTCCCATCAAGTACAGTGTATTGGACTGAAGAGGAGCTACTGTTCTTGTCAGTTTCCTACTAGAGTTGAACTAGATATGGCCTGTGTGTGTAGGAAGCAAAGTTTTTTTGTTCTGAGCAAGCTCACTGTTCGGACCCCATAGGAAACACTGTAGAGTAGAAGAGTGCTCTTTTCTCAAAAGCAGAGTGTGTTTCTTGTAAGGCGAGCTGGCATTTGTTGCGCAGTCCTAAATGGAGTTGAATCACATGCAGTTTCTGGTCCTACGATCAAGAGTTTTTTTTTTTTCGGGTAAGAAGAGTCACTATTGAACTCCCATTGTCATACACATGGCAAATAGCACTGGCGTCTGTTCCCAGCAAGTACAGTTTTTTTGGACTGAAGAGGAGCTACTGTTCTTGTCAGTTTCCTAAGCAGAGTTGAACTAGATATAGCCCGTGTGTGTAGGAAGCACAGTTCTTTTGTTCTGAGCAAGCTCACTATTCTGTTCCTAAAAGAAATACAGTAGAGTAGAAGAGTGCTCCTTTCTCAAAAGCAGAGAGTGTTTCTTGTAAGGTGAGCTAGCATTTGTTTCCCGTCCTAAAAGGAGTTGAATCACATGCAGTTTCTGGTCCTACGAGAAGAGTTGTTTTTGGTAAGAAGAGTCATTATTTCGCTCCCATTGCCATATACAGTGCAAATAGCACTCGCGTCTGTTCCAGCAAGTACAGTGTATGGGACTGAAGAGGATCTACTGTTCTTGTTATTTTCCTAAGCAAAATTGAACTAGATATGGCCGTGTGTGTAGGAAGCACAGTTCTTTTGTTCTGAGTAAGCTCACTGTTCTGGCCCTATAGGAAACACAGTAGAGAAGAGTGATCTTTTCTCAAAAACAGAGTGTGTTTCTTGTAAGGGGAGCTAGCTTTTGTTTCCCAGTCCTAAATGGACTTGAATCACATGCAGTTTTTGATCCTACGAGCAAGAGTTGTTTTCTGGTAAGGAAAATCACTATTGCGCTCCCATTGCCACACACAGTGCAAAGAGGACTCGCGTCTGTTCCCATCAAGTACAGTGTATTGGACTGAAGAGGAGCTACTGTTCTTGTAGTTTCCTAAGCAGAGTTGAAATAGATGTGGCCCTTGTGTGTAGGAAGCACAGTTCTTTTGTACTGTAAGCTCCCTGATCGAACCCATAGGAAACACATTAGAGTAGAAGAGTGCCCTTTTCTCAAAAGCAGAGTGTTTTTCTTGTAAGGCAAGCCAACGTTTGTTGCGCAGTCCTAAATGGAGTTGAATCACATGCAGTTTCTGGTCCTACGATCAAGAGTTTTTTTTCTGGTAAGAAGAGTCACTATTGAACTCCCATTGTCATACACAGGGCAAATAGCACTGGCGTCTGTTCCCATCAAGTACAGTGTATTTGACTGAAGAGGAGCTACTGTTCTTGTCAGTTTCCTAAGCAGAGTTGAACTAGATATAGCCCGTGTGTGTAGGAAGCACAGTTCTTTTGTTCTGAGCAAGCTCACTGTTTGGACCACAAATGAAACACAGTAGAGTAGAAGAGTGCTCTTTTCTCAAAAGCAGAGTGTGTTTCTTGTAAGGCGAGCTAGCGTTTGTTTCGCAGTCCTAAATGGAGTTGAATCACATGCAGTTTGTGCTCCTATGAGCAAGAGATGTTTTCTGGTAAGAAGAGTCACTATTGCGGTCCCATTGTCATACACATTGCAAACAGCACTAGCATCTGTCCCCTGCATGTACAGTGTATTGGACTGAAGAGGATCTACTGTTCTTGTCAGTTTCCTAAGCAGAATTGAACTGGATATGGCCCGTGTGTATAGGAAGCACATTTCTTTTGTTCTGAGCAAGCTCACTGTTCAGACCCCATAGGAATCACTGTAGAGTAGAAGAGTGCTCTTTTCTCAAAAGCAGAGTGGGTTTCTTGTAAGGCGAGCTAGCGTTTCTTTCGCAGTCATAAATGGAGTTGAATCACATGCAGTTTCTGGTCCTACGAGCAAGAGATATTTTCTGGTAAGAAGAGTCACTATTGCGCTCCCATTGACAAACACAGGGCAAATAGCACTGGCGTCTGTTCCCAGCATGTAGAGTGTTTTGGACTGAAGAGGATCTACTGTTCTTGTCAGTTTCCTAAGCAGAGTTGAACTAGATATAGTCGGTGTGTGTAGGAAGCACAGTTCATTTGTTCTGAGCAAGCTCACTATTCTGGCCTTACAAAAAACACATTAGACTAGAAGAGTGCTCTTTTCTCAAAAGCAGAGTGTGTTTATTGTAAGGCGAGCTAGCGTTTGTTTCCCAGTTATAAATGGAGTTGAATCACATGCAGTGTCTGGTCCTACGAGCAAGAGTTGTTTTCTGGTAAGTAGAGTCACTATTGCGCTCCCATTATCATACACAGGGCAAATAGCACTGGCGTCTGTTCCCAGCATGTACAGTGTATTGGACTGAAGAGGAGCTACTGTTCTTGTAAGCTTCCTAAGCAGAGTTGAACTAGATATAGCCCGTGTGTGTAGGAAGCACAGTTCTTTTGTTCTGAGCAAGCTCACTATTCTGACCCTATAGGAAACACAGTAGAGTAGAAGTGTGCTCTTTTCTCAAAAGAAGAGTGTTTTTCTTATAAAGCGAGCTAGCCTTTGTTTCCCAGTCCTAAATGGAGTTGAATCACATGCAGTTTCTGTTCCTAAGAGCAAGAGTTGTTTTCTGGTAAGAAGAGTCACTATTGTGCTCCCATTGTCATACGCAGGGCAAATAGCACTGGCGTCTGTTCCCAGCAAGTACAGTGTATGGGACGGAAGAGGATCTACTGTTCTTGAATGTTTGCTAAGCAGAATTGAACTAGATATGGCCGTGTGTGTAGGAAGCACAGTTCTTTTGTTCTGAGCAAGCTCACTGTTTTGACACTTTAGGAAACAGAGTAGAGTAGAAGAGTGCTCTCTTCTCAAAATCAGAGTGTGTTTCTTGTAAGGCGAGCTAGTGTTTGTTTCCCAGTCCTAAATGGAGTTGAATCACATGCAGTTTCTGGTCCTACGAGCAAGAGTTGTTTTCTGTTAAGAAGAATCTCTATTGCGCTCCCATTGTCATACACAGGGCAAATAGCACTGCCGTCTGTTCCCAGCATGTACAGTGTATTGGACTGAAGAGGATCTACTGTTCTTGTCAGTTTCCTAAGCAGAATTGAACTAGATATGGCTGTGTGTGTAGGAAGCACAGTTCTTTTGTTCTGAGCATGCTCACTCTTTTGGCCCTATAGGAAACACAGTAGAGTAGAAGAGTGCTCTTTTCTCAAAAGCAGAGTGTGTTTCTTGTAAGGCGAGCTAGCGTTTGTTTCCCAGTCCTAAATGGAGTTGAATCACATGCAGTTTTTGGTCCTACGAGCAAGAGTTGTTTTCTGGTAAGGAAAGTCACTATTGCGCTCCCATTGCCACACACAGTGCAAAGAGGACTCGCGTCTGTTCCCATCAAGTACAGTGTATTGGACTGAAGAGGAGCTACAGTTTTTGTCAGTTTCCTAAGCAGAGTTGAACTAGATATGGCCCGTGTGTGTAGGAAGCACAGTTCTTTTGTACTGTAAGCTCACTGATCGAACCCATAGGAAACAGAGTAGAGTAGAAGAGTGCTCTTTTCTCAAAAGGAGAGTGTGTTTCTTGTAAGGCGAGCTAGCATTTGTTTCCCAGTCCTAAATGGAGTTGAATCACATGCAGTTTCTGGTCCTACGAGCAAGAGTTGTTTTCTGGTAAGAAGAGTCACTATTGCGCTCCCATTGTCATACACAGGGCAAATAGCTCTCGCGTCTGTTCCCAGCATGTACAGTGTATTGGACTGAAGAGGAGCTACTGTTCTTGTCAGTTTCCTAAGCAGAGTTGAACTAGATATGGCCCGTGTGTGTAGGAAGCCCAGTTCTTTTGTTCTGAGCAAGCTCACTATTCTGGCCCTATAGGAAACACAGTAAAGTAGAAATGTGCTCTTTTCTGAGAAGCAGAGGGTGTTTCTTGTAAGGCGAGCTAGCGTTTGTTTACCAGTCCTAAATGGAGTTTAATAACATGCAGTTTCTGGTCCTACGAGCAAGAGTTGTTTTCTGGTAAGAAGAGTCACTATTGCACTCCCATTGTCATACACCTGGCAAATAGCACTGGCGTCTGTTCCCAGCATGTACAGTGTATTAGACTGAAGAGGCGCTACTGTTCTTGTCAGTTTCCTAAGCAGAATTGACTAGATATAGCCGTGTGTGTAGGAAGCACAGTTCTTTTGTTCTGAGCAAGCTGACTGTTCGGACCCCATAGGAAACAGAGTAGAGTAGAAGAGTGCTCTTTTCTCAAAAGCAGAGTGTGTTTCTTGTAATGCGAACTAGTGCTTGTTTCCCAGTCTGAAATGGAGTTGAATCCCATGCAGTTTCTGGTCCTACGAGCAAGAGATGTTAACTGGTAAGAAGAGTCACTATTGCGCTCCCGTTGCCATATACAGTGCACATAGCTCTCGCGTCTGTTCCCAGCAAGTAAAGTGTATTGGAATGAAGAGGAGCTACTGTTCTTGTCAGTTTCCTAAGCGGAGTTAAACTAGATATGGCCCGTGTGTGTAGGAAGCACAGTTCTTTTGTTCTGAGCAAGCTCACTCTTTTGGCCATATAGGAAACAGAGTAGAGTAGAAGAGTGCTCTTTTCTCAAAAGCAGAGTGTGTTTCTTGTAAGGCGAGCTAGCGTTTGTTTCCCAGTCCTAAATTGAGTTGAATTACATGCAGTTTTTGGTCCTACGAGCTAGAGTTGTTTTCTGGTAAGGAAAGTCACTATTGCGCTCCCATTGCCACACACAGTGCAAAGAGGACTCGCGTCTGTTCCCATCAAGTACAGTGTATTGGACTGAAGAGGAGCTACTGTTCTTGTCAGTTTCCTAAGCAGAGTTGAACTAGATATGGCCCGTTTGTGTAGGAAGCCCAGTTATTTTGAACTGTGAGCTCACTGATCGAACACATAGGAAACAGAGTAGAGTAGAAGAGTGCTCTTTTATCAAAAAACAGAGTGTGTTTCTTGTAAGGCGAGTTAGTTTTAGTTTCCCAGTCCTAAATGGAGTTGAATCACATGCAGTTTCTGGTCCTACGAGCAAGAGTTGTTTTCTGGTAAGAAGAGTCACTGTTGCGCTCCCATTGTCATACACAGGGCAAATAGCACTGGCGTCTGTTCCAGCATGTACAGTGTATTGGACTGAAGAGGATCTACTGTTCTTGTCAGTTTCCTAAACAGAATTGAACTAGGTATGGCATGTGTGTAGGAAGCACAGTTCTTTTGTTCTGAGCAAGCTCACTGTTTTGGCCCTATAGGAAACACAGTAGAGTAGAAGAGTGCTCTTTTCTCAAAAGCAGAGTGTGTTTCTTGTAAGGCGAGATAGCGTTTGTTTCCCAGTCCTAAATGGAGTTGAATCACATGCAGTTTTTGGTCCTACGAGCTAGAGTTGTTTTCTGGTAAGGAAAGTCACTATTGCGCTCCCATTGCCACACACAGTGCAAAGAGGACTCACGTCCGTTCCCATCAAGTACAGTGTATTGGACTGAAGAGGAGCTTCTGTTCTTGTCAGTTTCCTAAGCAGAGTTGAACTAGATATGGCCCCTGTGTGTAGGAAGCACAGTTCTTTTGTTCTGAGCACGCTGACTGTTCGGACCCCATAGGAAACACAGTAGAGTAGAAGAGTGCTCTTTTCTCAAAAGCAGAGTGTGTTTCTTGTAAGGCGAACTAGTGCTTGTTTCCCAGTCTGAAATGGAGTTGAATCCCATGCAGTTTCTGGTCCTACGAGCAAGAGATGTTAACTGGTAGAAGAGTCACTATTGTGCTCCCAATGCCATATACAGTGCAAATAGCTCTCGCGTCTGTTCCCAGCAAGTACAGTGTATTGGACTGAAGTGGAGCTACTGTTCTTGTCAGTTTCCTCAGCAGAATTGAACTAGATATGGCCATGTGTGTAGGAAGCACAGTTCTTTTTTTCTGAGTAAGCTCACTGTTCTGACCCTATAGGAAATACCATAATGTAGAAGAGTGATCTTTTCTCAAATGCAGAGTGTGTTTCTTGTAAGGGGAGCTAGCATTTGTTTACCAGTCCTAAATGGAGTTGAATCACATGCATTTTTTGATCCTACGTGCAAGCGTTGTTTTCTGGTAAGGAAAGACACTATTGCGCTCCCATTGCCACACACAGTGCAAAGAGGACTCGCGTATGTTCCCATCAAGTACAGTGTATTGGACTGAAGAGGAGCTACTGTTCTTGTCAGTTTCCTAAGCAGAGTTGAACTAGATATGGCCCGTGTGTGTAGGAAGGACAGTTCTTTTCTACTGTAAGCTCACTGATCGAACGCCTTAGGAAACACAGTAGAGTAGAAGAGTGCCCTTTTCTCAAAACAGAGTGTGTTTCTTGTAAGGCGAGCTAGCATTTGTTTCCCAGTCCTAAATGGAGTTGAATCACATCCAGTTTTTGGTCCTACGAGCAAGAGTTGTTTTCTATTAAAAAGAGTCACTATTGTGCTCCCATTGTCATACACAGGGCAAATTGCACTGGCGTCTGTTCCCAGCATGTACAGTTTATTGGACTGAAAAGGATCTACTTTTCTTGTCAGTTTTCTATGCAAAATTGAACTAGATATGGCCATGTGTGTAGGAAGCACAGTTCTTTTGTTCTGAGCAAGCTCACTGTTCTGGCCCCATAGAAAACACAGTAGAGTAGAAGAGTGCACTTTTCTGAGAAGCAGAGTGTGTTTCTTGTAAGGCGAACTAGTGCATGTTTCCCAGTCTGAAATGGAGTTGAATCCCATGCAGTTTCTGGTCCTACGAGCAAGGGACGTTAACGGGTAAGAAGAGTCACTATTGCCCTCCCATTGCCATATACAGTGTAAATAGCTCTCGGGTTGTTCCCAGCAAGTACAGTGTATTGGACTGAAGAGGAGCTACCGTTCTTGTCAGTTTCCTAAGCAGAATTGAACTAGATATGGCTGTGTGTGTAGGAAGCACAGTTCTTTTGTTCTGAGCAAGCTCACTGTTTTGGCCATACAGGAAACACAGTAGAGTAGAAGAATGCTCTTTTCTCAAAAGCAGAGTGAGTTTCTTGTAAGGCGAGCTAGCGTTTGTTTCCCAGTCCTAAATGGAGTTGAATCACATGCAGTTTTTGGTCCTACTAGCAAGAGTTGTTTTCTGGTAAGGAAAGTCACTATTGCGCTCCCATTGCCACACACAGTGCAAAGAGGACTCGCGTCTGTTCCCATCAAGTACAATGTATTGGACTGTAGAGGAGCTACTGTTCTTGTCAGTTTCCTAAGCAGAGTTGAACTAGATATGGCCCCTGTGTGTAGGAAGCAAAGTTTTTTTGTTGTGAGCAAGCTGACTGTTCGGACCCCATAGGAAACAGAGTAGAGTAGAAGAGTGCTCTTTTCTCAAAGCAGAGCGTGTTTCTTGTAAGGCGAACTAGTGCTTGTTTCCCAGTCTGAAATGGAGTTGAATCACATGCAGTTTTTGGTCCTACGAGCAAGTGTTGTTTTCTGGTAAGAAGAGTGACTATTGCGCTCCCATTGTCATACACAGGGCAAATAGCACTGGCTTCTGTTCCCAGCATGTACAGTGTATTGGACTGAAGAGGATCTACTGTTCTTGTCAGTTTCCTAAGCAGAACTGAACTAGATATGGCCATGTCTGTAGGAAGCACAGTTCTTTTGATCTGAGCAAGCTCACCGTTCTGGCCCTATAGAAAACACAGTAGAGTAGAAGAGTGATCTTTTCTCAAAAGCAGAGTGTGTTTCTTGTAAGGCGAGTTAGTTTTAGTTTCCCAGTCCTAAATGGAGTTGAATCACATGCAGTTTCTGGTCCTACGAGCAAGAGTTGTTTTCTGGTAAGAAGAGTCACTGTTGCGCTCCCATTGTCATACACAGGGCAAATAGCACTGGCGTCTGTTCCCAGCATGTACAGTGTATTGGACTGAAGAGGATCTACTGTTCTTGTCAGTTTCCTAAACAGAATTGAACTAGGTATGGCCGTGTGTGTAGGAAGCACAGTTCTTTTGTTCTGAGCAAGCTCACTGTTTTGAACCAATAGGAAACACAGTAGAGTAGAAGAGTGCTCTTTTCTCAAAAGCAGAGTGTGTTTCTTGTAAGGCGAGATAGCGTTTGTTTCCCAGTCCTAAATGGAGTTGAATCACATGCAGTTTTTGGTCCTACGAGCTAGAGTTGTTTTCTGGTAAGGAAAGTCACTATTGCGCTCCCATTGCCACACACAGTGCAAAGAGGACTCACGTCCGTTCCCATCAAGTACAGTGTATTGGACTGAAGAGGAGCTACTGTTCTTGTCAGTTTCCTAAGCAGAGTTGAACTAGATATGGCCCCTGTGTGTAGGAAGCACAGTTCTTTTGTTCTGAGCACGCTGACTGTTCGGACCCCATAGGAAACACAGTAGAGTAGAAGAGTGCTCTTTTCTCAAAAGCAGAGTGTGTTTCTTGTAAGGCGAACTAGTGCTTGTTTCCCAGTCTGAAATGGAGTTGAATCCCATGCAGTTTCTGGTCCTACGAGCAAGAGATGTTAACTGGTAGAAGAGTCACTATTGCGCTCCCAATGCCATATACAGTGCAAATAGCTCTCGCGTCTGTTCCCAGCAAGTACAGTGTATTGGACTGAAGTGGAGCTACTGTTCTTGTCAGTTTCCTCAGCAGAATTGAACTAGATATGGCCATGTGTGTAGGAAGCACAGTTCTTTTTTTCTGAGTAAGCTCACTGTTCTGACCCTATAGGAAATACCATAGAGTAGAAGAGTGTTCTTTTCTCAAAAGCAGAGTGTGTTTCTTGTAAGGGGAGCTAGCATTTGTTTACCAGTCCTAAATGGAGTTGAATCACTTGCATTTTTTGATCCTATGCGCAAGCGTTGTTTTTTGGTAAGGAAAGACACTATTGCGCTCCCATTGCCACACACAGTGCAAAGAGGACTCGCGTCTGTTCCCATCAAGTACAGTGTATTGGACTGAAGAGGAGCTACTGTTCTTGTCAGTTTCCTAAGCAGAGTTGAACTAGATATGGCCCGTGTGTGTAGGAAGGACAGTTCTTTTCTACTGTAAGCTCACTGATCGAACCCTTAGGAAACACAGTAGAGTAGAAGAGTGCCCTTTTCTCAAAAACAGAGTGTGTTTCATGTAAGGCGAGCTAGCATTTGTTTCCCAGTCCTAAATGGAGTTGAATCACATCCAGTTTTTGGTCCTACGAGCAAGAGTTGTTTTCTATTAAAAAGAGTCACTATTGTGCTCCCATTTTCATACACAGGGCAAATTGCACTGGCGTCTGTTCCCAGCATGTACAGTTTATTGGACTGAAAAGGATCTACTGTTCTTGTCAGTTTTCTATGCAGAATTGAACTAGATATGGCCATGTGTGTAGGAAGCACAGTTCTTTTGTTCTGAGCAAGCTCACTGTTCTGGCCCCATAGAAAACACAGTAGAGTAGAAGAGTGCACTTTTCTGAGAAGCAGAGTGTGTTTCTTGTAAGGCGAACTAGTGCATGTTTCCCAGTCTGAAATGGAGTTGAATCCCATGCAGTTTCTGGTCCTACGAGCAAGGGACGTTAACGGGTAAGAAGAGTCACTATTGCCCTCCCATTGCCATATACAGTGTAAATAGCTCTCGGGTTGTTCCCAGCAAGTACAGTGTATTGGACTGAAGAGGATCTACTGTTCTTGTCAGTTTCCTAAGCGGAGTTAAACTAGATATGGCCCGTGTGTTTAGGAAGCACATTTCTTTTGTTCTGAGCAAGCTCACTATTCTGGCCCTATAGGAAACAGAGTAGAGTAGAAGAGTGCACTTTTCTGAGAAGCAGAGTGTGTTTCTTGTAAGGCGAGCTAGCATTTGTTTCCCAGTCCTAAATGGAGTTGAATCACATGCAGTTTCTGGTCCTACGAGCAAGAGTTGTTTTCTGGTAAGAAGAGTCACTATTGTACTCCCATTGTCATACACAGGGCAAATAGCACTGGCGTCTGTTCCCAGCATGTACAGTGTATTGGACTGAAGAGGAGCTACTGTTCTTGTCAGTTTCCTAAGCAGAATTGAACTAGATATGGCCGTGTGTGTAGGAAGCACAGTTCTTTTGTTCTGAGCAAGCTCACTCTTTTGGCCCTATAGGAAACACAGTAGAGTAGAAGAGTGCTCTTTTCTCAAAAGCAGAGTGTGCTTCTTGTAAGGCGAGCTAGCGTTTGTTTCCCAGTCCTAAATTGAGTTGAATCACATGCAGTTTTTGGTCCTACGAGCTAGAGTTGTTTTCTGGTAAGGAAAGTCACTATTGCGCTCCCATTGCCACACACAGTGCAAAGTGGACTCGCGTCTGTTCCCATCAAGTACAGTGTATTGGACTGAAGAGGAGCTACTGTTCTTGTCAGTTTCCCAAGCAGAGTTGAACTAGATATGGCCCGTGTTTGTAGGAAGCCCAGTTCTTTTGTACTGTAAGCTCACTGATCGAACCCATAGGAAACAGAGTAGAGTAGAAGAGTGCTCTTTTCTCAAAAGCAGAGTGTGTTTCTTGTAAGGCGAGCTAGCATTTGTTTCCCAGTCCTAAATGGAGTTGAATCACATGAAGTTTCTGGTTCTACGAGCAAGAGTTGTTTTCTGGTAAGAAGAGTAACTATTGCGCTCCCATTGTCATACACAGGGCAAATAGCACTGGCGTCTGTTCCCAGGATGTACAGTGTATTGGACTGAAGAGGATCTACTGTTCTTGTCAGTTTCCTAAGCAGAATTGAACTAGATATGGCTGTGTGTGTAGGAAGCACAGTTCTTTTGTTCTGAGCAAGCTCACTGTTTTGGCCATACAGGAAACACAGTAGAGTAGAAGAATGCTCTTTTCTCAAAAGCAGAGTGAATTTCTTGTAAGGCGAGCTAGCGTTTGTTTCCCAGTCCTAAATGGAGTTGAATCACATGCAGTTTTTGGTCCTACTAGCAAGAGTTGTTTTCTGGTAAGGAAAGTCACTATTGCGCTCCCATTGCCACACACAGTGCAAAGAGGACTCGCGTCTGTTCCCATCAAGTACAATGTATTGGACTGTAGAGGAGCTACTGTTCTTGTCAGTTTCCTAAGAAGAGTTGAACTAGATATGGCCCCTGTGTGTAGGAAGCAAAGTCTTTTTGTTGTGAGCAAGCTGACTGTTCGGACCCCATAGGAAACAGAGTAGAGTAGAAGAGTGCTCTTTTCTCAAAGCAGAGCGTGTTTCTTGTGAGGCGAACTAGTGCTTGTTTCCCAGTCTGAAATGGAGTTGAATCACATGCAGTTTTTGGTCCTACGAGCAAGAGTTGTTTTCTGGTAAGAAGAGTGACTATTGCGCTCCCATTGTCATACACAGGGCAAATAGCACTGGCTTCTGTTCCCAGCATGTACAGTGTATTGGACTGAAGAGGATCTACTGTTCTTGTCAGTTTCCTAAGCAGAATTGAACTAGATATGGCCATGTCTGTAGGAAGCACAGTTCTTTTGATCTGAGCAAGCTCACCGTTCTGGCCCTATAGAAAACACAGTAGAGTAGAAGAGTGATCTTTTCTCAAAAGCAGAGTGTGTTTCTTGTAAGGCGAGCTAGCGTTTGTTTCCCAGTCCTAAATGGATTTGAATCACATGCAGTTTTTGATCCTATGATCAAGAGTTGTTTTCTGGTAAGGAAAGTCACTATAGCGCTCCCATTGCCATACACAGTGCAAATAGCACTCGCCTCTGTTCCCAGCAAGTTCAGTGTATTGGACTGAAGAGGAGCTACTGTTCTTGTCAGTTTCATAAGCAGAATTGACCTAGATATTGCCCGTGTGTGTGTGAAGCACAGTTCTTATTTCTGAGCAAGCTCACTGTTCTTGCCCTATAGGAAACACAATAGAGTAGAAGAGTGCTCTTTTCTCAAAAGCAGAGTGTGTTTTTTGTAAGGTGAGCTATTGCTTGTTTCCCAGTATGAAATGGAGTTGAATCCCATGCAGTTTCTGGTCCTACAATCAAGAGTTGTTTTCTGGTAAGAAGAGTCACTATTGTGCTCCCATTGCCATATACAGTGCAAATAGCACTCGCGTCTGTTCCCAGCAAGTACAGTGTATTGGACTGAAGAGGAGCTACTGTTCTTGTCAGTTTCCTATGCAGAGTTGAACTAGATATGGCCCGTGTGTGTAGGAAGCACAGTTCTTTTGTTCTGAGCAAGCTACCTGTTCGGACCCTATAGGAATCACTGTAGAGTAGGAGAGTGCTCTTTTCTCAAAAGCCGAGTGTGTTTCTAGTAAGGCGAGCTAGCGTTTGTTTCGCAGTCCTAAATGGAGTTGAATCCCATGCCGTTTCTGGTCCTATGACCAAGAGTTGTTTTTTGGTAAGAAGAGTCACTATTGCGCTACCATTGTCATACACAGGGCAAATAGCACTGGCGTCTGTTCCCACCATGTACAGTGTATTGGCCTGAAGAGGATCTACTGTTCTTGTCAGTTTCCTAAGCAGAGTTCAACTAGATATAGTCGGTGTGTGTAGGAAGCACAGTTCTTTTGTTCTGAGCAAGCTCACAATTCTGGCCCTACAAAAAACACATTAGAGTAGAAGAGTGCTGTTTTCTCAAAAGCAGAGTGTGTTTATTGTAAGGCGAGCTAGCGTTTGTTTCCCAGTTCTAAATGGAGTTGAATCACATGCAGTTTCTGGTCCTATGAGCAAGAGTTGTTTTCTATTAAGAAGAGTCACTATTGTGCTCCCATTATCATACACAGGGCAAATAGCACTGGCGTCTGTTCCCAGCATGTACAGTGTATTGGACTGAAGAGGAGCTACTGTTCTTGTCAGTTTCCTAAGCAGAGTTGAACTAGATATAGCCCGTGTGTGTACGAAGAACAGTTCTTTTCTCTGAGTAAGCTCACTGTTCTGTCCCTATAGGAAACACCGTAGAGTAGTAGAGTGATATTTTCTCAAAAGCAGAGTGTTCCTTGTAAGGGGAGCTAGCATTTGTTTCCGAGTCCTAAATGGAGTTGAATCACATGCAGTTTTTGATCCTACGAGAAAGAGTTGTTTTCTGGTAAGGAAAGTCACTATTGCGCTCCCATTGCCACACACAGTGCAAAGAGGACTCGCGTCTGTTCCCATCAAGTACAGTGTATTGGACTGAAGAGGAGCTACTGTTCTTGTCAGTTTCGTATGCAGAATTGACCTAGATATTGCCGGTGTGTTTAGGAAGCACAGTTCTTTTGTTCTGAACAAGCTCACTATTCTGGCCCTATAGGAAACACAGTAGAGTAGAAGAGTGCTCTTTTCTCAAAAGCAGAGTATGTTTCTTGTAAGGCGAGCTAGCATTTGTTTCGCAGTCGTAAATGGAGTTGAATCACATGCAGTTTCTGGTCCTACGAGCAAGAGTTGTTTTCTGGTAAGAAGAGTCACTATTGCGCTCCCATTGTCATACACATTACAAATAGCACTGGCGTCTGTTCCCAGCATGTACAGTGTATTGGACTGAAGAGGATATACTGTTCTTGTCAGTTTCCTAAGCAGAATTGAACTAGATATGGCCGTGTGTGTAGGAAGGACAGTTCTTTTGTTCTGAGCAAGCTCACTGTTCTGGCCCTATAGGAAACACAGTAGAGTAGAAGAGAGTTATTTTTTCAAAAGCAGAGTGTTTTTCTTGTAAGGCGACCTAGTGTTTGTTTACCAGTCCTAAATGGAGTTGAATCACATGCAGTTTCTGGTCCTACGTGCAAGAGTTGTTTTCTGATAAGAAGAATCACTATTCCACTCCCATTGACATACACATTACAAATATGCTGGCTTCTGTTCCCAGCATGTACAGTGTATTGGACTGAAGAGTATCTACTGTTCTTGTCAGTTTCCTAAGCAGAATTGAACTAGATATGGCCGTGTGTGTAGGAAGCACAGTTATTTTGTTCTGAGCAAGCTCACTGTTCTGGCCCTATAGGAAACACAGTAGAGTAGAAGAGTAATCTTTTCTCAAAAGCAGAGTGTGTTTCTTGTAAGGCGAGATAGTGTTTGTTTCCCAGTCCTAAAAAGAGGTGAATCACATGCCGTTTTTGGTCCTACGAGCAAGAGTTGTTTTCTGGTAAGGAAAGTCACTATTGTGCTCCCATTGCCATATACAGTGCAAATAGCACTCACGTCTGTTCCCATTAAGTACAGTGTATTGGACTGAATTGGAGCTACTGTTCTTGTCAGTTTCCTAAATAGAGTTGAACAGATATGGCCCGTGTGTGTAGGAAGCACAGTTCTTTTGTTCTGAGCAAGCTCACTGTTCAGACCACATAGGAAACACTGTAGAGTAGAAGAGTGCTCTTTTCTCAAAAGCAGAGTGTGTTTCTTGTAAGGCGAGCTAGCGTTTGTTTTGCAGTCCTAAATGGATTGAATCACATGCAGTTTCTGGTCCTAGGAGCAAGAGTTGTTTTCTGGTAAGAAGAGTCACTATTGAGCTCCCATTGTCATACACAGGGCAAATAGCACTGGTGTCTGTTCCCAGCAAATACAGTGTATTGGACTGAAGAGGAGCTATTGTTCTTGTCAGTTTCCTAAGCAGAGTTGAACTAGATATAGCCCGTGTGTGTAGGAAGCACAGTTCTTTTGTTCTGAGCAAGCTCACTGTTTTGGCCATATAGGAAACACAGTAGAGTAGAAGAGTGCTCTTTTATCATAAGCAGAGTGTGTTTCTTATAAGGCGAGCTAGCGTTTGTTTCGCAGTACTAAATGGAGTTGAATCACATGCAGTTTTTGGTCCTACGAGCAAGCGTTGTTTTCTGGTAAGGAAAGTCACTATTGTGCTCCCATTGCCATACACAGTGCAAATAGCACTCGCGTCTGTTCCCATTACGTACAGTGTATTGGACTGAAGAGGAGCTACTGTTCTTGTCAGTTTCCTAGGTAGAGTTGAACTAGATATGGCCCGTGTGTGTAGGAAGCACAGTTCTTTGTTCTGAGCAAGCTCACTGTTCAGACCCCATAAGAAACACTGTAGAGTAGAAGAGTGCTCTTTTCTCAAAAGCAGAGTGTGTTTCTTGTAAGGCGAGCTAGCGTTTGTTTTGCAGTCCCAAATGGAGTTGAATCACACGGAGTTTCAGGTCCTATGAGCAAGAGATTTTTCTGGTAAGAAGAGACACTATTGAGCTCCCATTGTCATTCACAGGGCAAATAGCACTGGCGTCTGTTCCCAGGAAGTACAGTGTATTGGACTGAAGTGGACCAACTGTTCTTGTCAGTTTCCTAAGCAGAGTTGAACTAGATATAGCCAGTGTGTGTAGGATGCAAAGTTCTTTTGTTCTGAGCAAGCTCACTATTCTGGCCCTATAGGAAACACAGTAGAGTAGAAGAGTGCTCTTTTCTCAAAAGCAGAGAGTGTTTCTTGTAAGGCGAGCTAGCGTTTTTTTCCCGTCCTAAATCTAGTTGAGTCACATGCAGTTTCTGGTCCTACGAACAAGAGTTGTTTTCTGGTAAGAAGAGTCACTATTGCGTTCCCTTTGTCATACACAGGGCAAATAGCACTCGCGTCTGTTCCCAGCATGTACAGTGTATTGGACTGAAGATGATCTACTGCTCTTGTCAGTTTCCTAAGCAGAGTTGAACTAGATATGGCCCGTTTGTGTAGGAAGCACAGTTCTTTTGTTCTGAGCAAGCTCACTGTTCAGGCCCTATAGAAAACAAAATAGAATAGAAGAGTGATCTTTTCTCAAAAGCAGAGTGTGTTTCTTGTAAGGCGAGCTAGCATTTGTTTCCCAGTGCTAAATGGAGTTGAATCACATGCAGTTTTTGATCCTAGGAGCAAGAGTTGTTTTCTGGTAAGGTAAGTCACTATTGTGCTCCCATTGCCATACACAGTGCAAATAGCACTCACGTCTGTTCCCAGCAAGTACAGTGTATTGGACTGAAGAGGAGCTACTGTTCTTGTCAGTTTCGTAAGCAGAATTGACCTAGATATTGCCCGTGTGTGTAGGAAGCACAGTTCTTTTGTTCTGAGCAAGCTCACTATTCTGGCCCTATAGGAAACACAGTAGAGTAGAAGAGTGCTCTTTTCTCAAAAGCAGAGTGTGTTTCTTGTAAGGCGAGCTAGCATTTGTTTCGCAGTCCTAAATGGAGTTGAATCACATGCAGTTTCTGGTCCTACGAGCAAGAGTTGTTTTCTGGTAAGAAGAGTCAATATTGCGCTCCCATTGTCATACACATTACAAATAGCACTGGCGTCTGTTCCCAGCATGTACAGTGTATTGGACTGAAGAGGATATACTGTTCTTGTCAGTTTCCTAAGCAGAATTGAACTAGATATGGCCGTGTGTGTAGGAAGCACAGTTCTTTTGTTCTGAGCAAGCTCACTGTTCTGGCCCTATAGGAAACACAGTAGAGTAGAAGTGTAATCTTTTCTCAAAAGCAGAGTGTGTTTCTTGTAAGGCGAGATAGTGTTTGTTTCCCAGTCCTAAAAGGAGTTGAATCACATGCCTTTTTTGGTCCTACGAGCAAGAGTTGTTTTCTGGTAAGGAAAGTCACTATTGTGCTCCCATTGCCATACAAAGTGCAAATAGCACTCACGTCTGTTCCCATTAAGTACAGTGTATTGGACTGAAGTGGAGCTACTGTTCTTGTCAGTTTCCTAAATAGAGTTGAACAGATATGGCCCGTGTGTGTAGGAAGCACAGTTCTTTTGTTCTGAGCAAGCTCACTGTTCAGACCACATAGGAAACACTGTAGAGTAGAAGAGTGCTCTTTTCTCAAAAGCAGAGTGTGTTTCTTGTAAGGCGAGCTAGCGTTTGTTTTGCAGTCCTAAATGGATTGAATCACATGCAGTTTCTGGTCCTAGGAGCAAGACTTGTTTTCTGGTAAGAAGAGTCACTATTGAGCTCCCATTGTCATACACAGGGCAAATAGCACTGGTGTCTGTTCCCAGCAAATACAGTGTATTGGACTGAAGAGGAGCTATTGTTCTTGTCAGTTTCCTAAGCAGAGTTGAACTAGATATAGCCCGTGTGTGTAGGAAGCACAGTTCTTTTGTTCTGAGCAAGCTCACTGTTTTGGCCATATAGGAAACACAGTAGAGTAGAAGAGTGCTCTTTTATCATAAGCAGAGTGTGTTTCTTATAATGCGAGCTAGCGTTTGTTTCGCAGTACTAAATGGAGTTGAATCACATGCAGTTTTTGGTCCTACGAGCAAGAGTTGTTTTCTGGTAAGGAAAGTCACTATTGTGCTCCCATTGCCATACACAGTGCAAATAGCACTCGCGTCTGTTCCCATTACGTACAGTGTATTGGACTGAAGAGGAGCTACTGTTCTTGTCAGTTTCCTAGGTAGAGTTGAACTAGATATGGCCCGTGTGTGTAGGAAGCACAGTTCTTTGTTCTGAGCAAGCTCACTGTTCAGACCCCATAAGAAACACTGTAGAGTAGAAGAGTGCTCTTTTCTCAAAAGCAGAGTGTGTTTCTTGTAAGGCGAGCTAGCGTTTGTTTTGCAGTCCCAAATGGAGTTGAATCACACGGAGTTTCAGGTCCTATGAGCAAGAGATTTTTCTGGTAAGAAGAGACACTATTGAGCTCCCATTGTCATTCACAGGGCAAATAGCACTGGCGTCTGTTCCCAGGAAGTACAGTGTATTGGACTGAAGTGGACCAACTGTTCTTGTCAGTTTCCTAAGCAGAGTTGAACTAGATATAGCCAGTGTGTGTAGGATGCAAAGTTCTTTTGTTCTGAGCAAGCTCACTATTCTGGCCCTATAGGAAACACAGTAGAGTAGAAGAGTGCTCTTTTCTCAAAAGCAGAGAGTGTTTCTTGTAAGGTGAGCTAGCGTTTTTTTCCCGTCCTAAATCTAGTTGAGTCACATGCAGTTTCTGGTCCTACGAACAAGAGTTGTTTTCTGGTAAGAAGAGTCACTATTGCGTTCCCTTTGTCATACACAGGGCAAATAGCACTCGCGTCTGTTCCCAGCATGTACAGTGTATTGGACTGAAGATGATCTACTGCTCTTGTCAGTTTCCTAAGCAGAGTTGAACTAGATATGGCCCGTTTGTGTAGGAAGCACAGTTCTTTTGTTCTGAGCAAGCTCACTGTTCAGGCCCTATAGAAAACAAAATAGAATAGAAGAGTGATCTTTTCTCAAAAGCAGAGTGTGTTTCTTGTAAGGCGAGCTAGCATTTGTTTCCCAGTGCTAAATGGAGTTGAATCACATGCAGTTTTTGATCCTAGGAGCAAGAGTTGTTTTCTGGTAAGGTAAGTCACTATTGTGCTCCCATTGCCATACACAGTGCAAATAGCACTCACGTCTGTTCCCAGCAAGTACAGTGTATTGGACTGAAGAGGAGCTACTGTTCTTGTCAGTTTCGTAAGCAGAATTGACCTAGATATTGCCCGTGTGTGTAGGAAGCACAGTTCTTTTGTTCTGAACAAGCTCACTATTCTGGCCCTATAGGAAACACAGTAGAGTAGAAGAGTGCTCTTTTCTCAAAAGCAGAGTATGTTTCTTGTAAGGCGAGCTAGCATTTGTTTCGCAGTCGTAAATGGAGTTGAATCACATGCAGTTTCTGGTCCTACGAGCAAGAGTTGTTTTCTGGTAAGAAGAGTCACTATTGCGCTCCCATTGTCATACACATTACAAATAGCACTGGCGTCTGTTCCCAGCATGTACAGTGTATTGGACTGAAGAGGATATACTGTTCTTGTCAGTTTCCTAAGCAGAATTGAACTAGATATGGCCGTGTGTGTAGGAAGGACAGTTCTTTTGTTCTGAGCAAGCTCACTGTTCTGGCCCTATAGGAAACACAGTAGAGTAGAAGAGAGTTATTTTTTCAAAAGCAGAGTGTTTTTCTTGTAAGGCGACCTAGTGTTTGTTTACCAGTCCTAAATGGAGTTGAATCACATGCAGTTTCTGGTCCTACGTGCAAGAGTTGTTTTCTGATAAGAAGAATCACTATTCCACTCCCATTGACATACACATTACAAATATGCTGGCTTCTGTTCCCAGCATGTACAGTGTATTGGACTGAAGAGTATCTACTGTTCTTGTCAGTTTCCTAAGCAGAATTGAACTAGATATGGCCGTGTGTGTAGGAAGCACAGTTATTTTGTTCTGAGCAAGCTCACTGTTCTGGCCCTATAGGAAACACAGTAGAGTAGAAGAGTAATCTTTTCTCAAAAGCAGAGTGTGTTTCTTGTAAGGCGAGATAGTGTTTGTTTCCCAGTCCTAAAAAGAGGTGAATCACATGCCGTTTTTGGTCCTACGAGCAAGAGTTGTTTTCTGGTAAGGAAAGTCACTATTGTGCTCCCATTGCCATATACAGTGCAAATAGCACTCACGTCTGTTCCCATTAAGTACAGTGTATTGGACTGAATTGGAGCTACTGTTCTTGTCAGTTTCCTAAATAGAGTTGAACAGATATGGCCCGTGTGTGTAGGAAGCACAGTTCTTTTGTTCTGAGCAAGCTCACTGTTCAGACCACATAGGAAACACTGTAGAGTAGAAGAGTGCTCTTTTCTCAAAAGCAGAGTGTGTTTCTTGTAAGGCGAGCTAGCGTTTGTTTTGCAGTCCTAAATGGATTGAATCACATGCAGTTTCTGGTCCTAGGAGCAAGAGTTGTTTTCTGGTAAGAAGAGTCACTATTGAGCTCCCATTGTCATACACAGGGCAAATAGCACTGGTGTCTGTTCCCAGCAAATACAGTGTATTGGACTGAAGAGGAGCTATTGTTCTTGTCAGTTTCCTAAGCAGAGTTGAACTAGATATAGCCCGTGTGTGTAGGAAGCACAGTTCTTTTGTTCTGAGCAAGCTCACTGTTTTGGCCATATAGGAAACACAGTAGAGTAGAAGAGTGCTCTTTTATCATAAGCAGAGTGTGTTTCTTATAAGGCGAGCTAGCGTTTGTTTCGCAGTACTAAATGGAGTTGAATCACATGCAGTTTTTGGTCCTACGAGCAAGCGTTGTTTTCTGGTAAGGAAAGTCACTATTGTGCTCCCATTGCCATACACAGTGCAAATAGCACTCGCGTCTGTTCCCATTACGTACAGTGTATTGGACTGAAGAGGAGCTACTGTTCTTGTCAGTTTCCTAGGTAGAGTTGAACTAGATATGGCCCGTGTGTGTAGGAAGCACAGTTCTTTGTTCTGAGCAAGCTCACTGTTCAGACCCCATAAGAAACACTGTAGAGTAGAAGAGTGCTCTTTTCTCAAAAGCAGAGTGTGTTTCTTGTAAGGCGAGCTAGCGTTTGTTTTGCAGTCCCAAATGGAGTTGAATCACACGGAGTTTCAGGTCCTATGAGCAAGAGATTTTTCTGGTAAGAAGAGACACTATTGAGCTCCCATTGTCATTCACAGGGCAAATAGCACTGGCGTCTGTTCCCAGGAAGTACAGTGTATTGGACTGAAGTGGACCAACTGTTCTTGTCAGTTTCCTAAGCAGAGTTGAACTAGATATAGCCAGTGTGTGTAGGATGCAAAGTTCTTTTGTTCTGAGCAAGCTCACTATTCTGGCCCTATAGGAAACACAGTAGAGTAGAAGAGTGCTCTTTTCTCAAAAGCAGAGAGTGTTTCTTGTAAGGCGAGCTAGCGTTTTTTTCTCGTCCTAAATCTAGTTGAGTCACATGCAGTTTCTGGTCCTACGAACAAGAGTTGTTTTCTGGTAAGAAGAGTCACTATTGCGTTCCCTTTGTCATACACAGGGCAAATAGCACTCGCGTCTGTTCCCAGCATGTACAGTGTATTGGACTGAAGATGATCTACTGCTCTTGTCAGTTTCCTAAGCAGAGTTGAACTAGATATGGCCCGTTTGTGTAGGAAGCACAGTTCTTTTGTTCTGAGCAAGCTCACTGTTCAGGCCCTATAGAAAACAAAATAGAATAGAAGAGTGATCTTTTCTCAAAAGCAGAGTGTGTTTCTTGTAAGGCGAGCTAGCATTTGTTTCCCAGTGCTAAATGGAGTTGAATCACATGCAGTTTTTGATCCTAGGAGCAAGAGTTGTTTTCTGGTAAGGTAAGTCACTATTGTGCTCCCATTGCCATACACAGTGCAAATAGCACTCACGTCTGTTCCCAGCAAGTACAGTGTATTGGACTGAAGAGGAGCTACTGTTCTTGTCAGTTTCGTAAGCAGAATTGACCTAGATATTGCCCGTGTGTGTAGGAAGCACAGTTCTTTTGTTCTGAGCAAGCTCACTATTCTGGCCCTATAGGAAACACAGTAGAGTAGAAGAGTGCTCTTTTCTCAAAAGCAGAGTGTGTTTCTTGTAAGGCGAGCTAGCATTTGTTTCGCAGTCCTAAATGGAGTTGAATCACATGCAGTTTCTGGTCCTACGAGCAAGAGTTGTTTTCTGGTAAGAAGAGTCAATATTGCGCTCCCATTGTCATACACATTACAAATAGCACTGGCGTCTGTTCCCAGCATGTACAGTGTATTGGACTGAAGAGGATATACTGTTCTTGTCAGTTTCCTAAGCAGAATTGAACTAGATATGGCCGTGTGTGTAGGAAGCACAGTTCTTTTGTTCTGAGCAAGCTCACTGTTCTGGCCCTATAGGAAACACAGTAGAGTAGAAGTGTAATCTTTTCTCAAAAGCAGAGTGTGTTTCTTGTAAGGCGAGATAGTGTTTGTTTCCCAGTCCTAAAAGGAGTTGAATCACATGCCTTTTTTGGTCCTACGAGCAAGAGTTGTTTTCTGGTAAGGAAAGTCACTATTGTGCTCCCATTGCCATACAAAGTGCAAATAGCACTCACGTCTGTTCCCATTAAGTACAGTGTATTGGACTGAAGTGGAGCTACTGTTCTTGTCAGTTTCCTAAATAGAGTTGAACAGATATGGCCCGTGTGTGTAGGAAGCACAGTTCTTTTGTTCTGAGCAAGCTCACTGTTCAGACCACATAGGAAACACTGTAGAGTAGAAGAGTGCTCTTTTCTCAAAAGCAGAGTGTGTTTCTTGTAAGGCGAGCTAGCGTTTGTTTTGCAGTCCTAAATGGATTGAATCACATGCAGTTTCTGGTCCTAGGAGCAAGAGTTGTTTTCTGGTAAGAAGAGTCACTATTGAGCTCCCATTGTCATACACAGGGCAAATAGCACTGGTGTCTGTTCCCAGCAAATACAGTGTATTGGACTGAAGAGGAGCTATTGTTCTTGTCAGTTTCCTAAGCAGAGTTGAACTAGATATAGCCCGTGTGTGTAGGAAGCACAGTTCTTTTGTTCTGAGCAAGCTCACTGTTTTGGCCATATAGGAAACACAGTAGAGTAGAAGAGTGCTCTTTTATCATAAGCAGAGTGTGTTTCTTATAATGCGAGCTAGCGTTTGTTTCGCAGTACTAAATGGAGTTGAATCACATGCAGTTTTTGGTCCTACGAGCAAGCGTTGTTTTCTGGTAAGGAAAGTCACTATTGTGCTCCCATTGCCATACACAGTGCAAATAGCACTCGCGTCTGTTCCCATTACGTACAGTGTATTGGACTGAAGAGGAGCTACTGTTCTTGTCAGTTTCCTAGGTAGAGTTGAACTAGATATGGCCCGTGTGTGTAGGAAGCACAGTTCTTTGTTCTGAGCAAGCTCACTGTTCAGACCCCATAAGAAACACTGTAGAGTAGAAGAGTGCTCTTTTCTCAAAAGCAGAGTGTGTTTCTTGTAAGGCGAGCTAGCGTTTGTTTTGCAGTCCCAAATGGAGTTGAATCACACGGAGTTTCAGGTCCTATGAGCAAGAGATTTTTCTGGTAAGAAGAGACACTATTGAGCTCCCATTGTCATTCACAGGGCAAATAGCACTGGCGTCTGTTCCCAGGAAGTACAGTGTATTGGACTGAAGTGGACCAACTGTTCTTGTCAGTTTCCTAAGCAGAGTTGAACTAGATATAGCCAGTGTGTGTAGGATGCAAAGTTCTTTTGTTCTGAGCAAGCTCACTATTCTGGCCCTATAGGAAACACAGTAGAGTAGAAGAGTGCTCTTTTCTCAAAAGCAGAGAGTGTTTCTTGTAAGGTGAGCTAGCGTTTTCTTCCCGTCCTAAATCTAGTTGAGTCACATGCAGTTTCTGGTCCTACGAACAAGAGTTGTTTTCTGGTAAGAAGAGTCACTATTGCGTTCCCTTTGTCATACACAGGGCAAATAGCACTCGCGTCTGTTCCCAGCATGTACAGTGTATTGGACTGAAGATGATCTACTGCTCTTGTCAGTTTCCTAAGCAGAGTTGAACTAGATATGGCCCGTTTGTGTAGGAAGCACAGTTCTTTTGTTCTGAGCAAGCTCACTGTTCAGGCCCTATAGAAAACAAAATAGAATAGAAGAGTGATCTTTTCTCAAAAGCAGAGTGTGTTTCTTGTAAGGCGAGCTAGCATTTGTTTCCCAGTGCTAAATGGAGTTGAATCACATGCAGTTTTTGATCCTAGGAGCAAGAGTTGTTTTCTGGTAAGGTAAGTCACTATTGTGCTCCCATTGCCATACACAGTGCAAATAGCACTCACGTCTGTTCCCAGCAAGTACAGTGTATTGGACTGAAGAGGAGCTACTGTTCTTGTCAGTTTCGTAAGCAGAATTGACCTAGATATTGCCCGTGTGTGTAGGAAGCACAGTTCTTTTGTTCTGAGCAAGCTCACTATTCTGGCCCTATAGGAAACACAGTAGAGTAGAAGAGTGCTCTTTTCTCAAAAGCAGAGTGTGTTTCTTGTAAGGCGAGCTAGCATTTGTTTCGCAGTCCTAAATGGAGTTGAATCACATGCAGTTTCTGGTCCTACGAGCAAGAGTTGTTTTCTGGTAAGAAGAGTCAATATTGCGCTCCCATTGTCATACACATTACAAATAGCACTGGCGTCTGTTCCCAGCATGTACAGTGTATTGGACTGAAGAGGATATACTGTTCTTGTCAGTTTCCTAAGCAGAATTGAACTAGATATGGCCGTGTGTGTAGGAAGCACAGTTCTTTTGTTCTGAGCAAGCTCACTGTTCTGGCCCTATAGGAAACACAGTAGAGTAGAAGTGTAATCTTTTCTCAAAAGCAGAGTGTGTTTCTTGTAAGGCGAGATAGTGTTTGTTTCCCAGTCCTAAAAGGAGTTGAATCACATGCCTTTTTTGGTCCTACGAGCAAGAGTTGTTTTCTGGTAAGGAAAGTCACTATTGTGCTCCCATTGCCATACAAAGTGCAAATAGCACTCACGTCTGTTCCCATTAAGTACAGTGTATTGGACTGAAGTGGAGCTACTGTTCTTGTCAGTTTCCTAAAAAGAGTTGAACAGATATGGCCCGTGTGTGTAGGAAGCACAGTTCTTTTGTTCTGAGCAAGCTCACTGTTCAGACCACATAGGAAACACTGTAGAGTAGAAGAGTGCTCTTTTCTCAAAAGCAGAGTGTGTTTCTTGTAAGGCGAGCTAGCGTTTGTTTTGCAGTCCTAAATGGATTGAATCACATGCAGTTTCTGGTCCTAGGAGCAAGACTTGTTTTCTGGTAAGAAGAGTCACTATTGAGCTCCCATTGTCATACACAGGGCAAATAGCACTGGTGTCTGTTCCCAGCAAATACAGTGTATTGGACTGAAGAGGAGCTATTGTTCTTGTCAGTTTCCTAAGCAGAGTTGAACTAGATATAGCCCGTGTGTGTAGGAAGCACAGTTCTTTTGTTCTGAGCAAGCTCACTGTTTTGGCCATATAGGAAACACAGTAGAGTAGAAGAGTGCTCTTTTATCATAAGCAGAGTGTGTTTCTTATAATGCGAGCTAGCGTTTGTTTCGCAGTACTAAATGGAGTTGAATCACATGCAGTTTTTGGTCCTACGAGCAAGAGTTGTTTTCTGGTAAGGAAAGTCACTATTGTGCTCCCATTGCCATACACAGTGCAAATAGCACTCGCGTCTGTTCCCATTACGTACAGTGTATTGGACTGAAGAGGAGCTACTGTTCTTGTCAGTTTCCTAGGTAGAGTTGAACTAGATATGGCCCGTGTGTGTAGGAAGCACAGTTCTTTGTTCTGAGCAAGCTCACTGTTCAGACCCCATAAGAAACACTGTAGAGTAGAAGAGTGCTCTTTTCTCAAAAGCAGAGTGTGTTTCTTGTAAGGCGAACTAGCGTTTGTTTTGCAGTCCCAAATGGAGTTGAATCACACGGAGTTTCAGGTCCTATGAGCAAGAGATTTTTCTGGTAAGAAGAGACACTATTGAGCTCCCATTGTCATTCACAGGGCAAATAGCACTGGCGTCTGTTCCCAGGAAGTACAGTGTATTGGACTGAAGTGGACCAACTGTTCTTGTCAGTTTCCTAAGCAGAGTTGAACTAGATATAGCCAGTGTGTGTAGGATGCAAAGTTCTTTTGTTCTGAGCAAGCTCACTATTCTGGCCCTATAGGAAACACAGTAGAGTAGAAGAGTGCTCTTTTCTCAAAAGCAGAGAGTGTTTCTTGTAAGGTGAGCTAGCGTTTTTTTCCCGTCCTAAATCTAGTTGAGTCACATGCAGTTTCTGGTCCTACGAACAAGAGTTGTTTTCTGGTAAGAAGAGTCACTATTGCGTTCCCTTTGTCATACACAGGGCAAATAGCACTCGCGTCTGTTCCCAGCATGTACAGTGTATTGGACTGAAGATGATCTACTGCTCTTGTCAGTTTCCTAAGCAGAGTTGAACTAGATATGGCCCGTTTGTGTAGGAAGCACAGTTCTTTTGTTCTGAGCAAGCTCACTGTTCAGGCCCTATAGAAAACAAAATAGAATAGAAGAGTGATCTTTTCTCAAAAGCAGAGTGTGTTTCTTGTAAGGCGAGCTAGCATTTGTTTCCCAGTGCTAAATGGAGTTGAATCACATGCAGTTTTTGATCCTAGGAGCAAGAGTTGTTTTCTGGTAAGGTAAGTCACTATTGTGCTCCCATTGCCATACACAGTGCAAATAGCACTCACGTCTGTTCCCAGCAAGTACAGTGTATTGGACTGAAGAGGAGCTACTGTTCTTGTCAGTTTCGTAAGCAGAATTGACCTAGATATTGCCCGTGTGTGTAGGAAGCACAGTTCTTTTGTTCTGAGCAAGCTCACTATTCTGGCCCTATAGGAAACACAGTAGAGTAGAAGAGTGCTCTTTTCTCAAAAGCAGAGTGTGTTTCTTGTAAGGCGAGCTAGCATTTGTTTCGCAGTCCTAAATGGAGTTGAATCACATGCAGTTTCTGGTCCTACGAGCAAGAGTTGTTTTCTGGTAAGAAGAGTCAATATTGCGCTCCCATTGTCATACACATTACAAATAGCACTGGCGTCTGTTCCCAGCATGTACAGTGTATTGGACTGAAGAGGATATACTGTTCTTGTCAGTTTCCTAAGCAGAATTGAACTAGATATGGCCGTGTGTGTAGGAAGCACAGTTCTTTTGTTCTGAGCAAGCTCACTGTTCTGGCCCTATAGGAAACACAGTAGAGTAGAAGTGTAATCTTTTCTCAAAAGCAGAGTGTGTTTCTTGTAAGGCGAGATAGTGTTTGTTTCCCAGTCCTAAAAGGAGTTGAATCACATGCCTTTTTTGGTCCTACGAGCAAGAGTTGTTTTCTGGTAAGGAAAGTCACTATTGTGCTCCCATTGCCATACAAAGTGCAAATAGCACTCACGTCTGTTCCCATTAAGTACAGTGTATTGGACTGAAGTGGAGCTACTGTTCTTGTCAGTTTCCTAAATAGAGTTGAACAGATATGGCCCGTGTGTGTAGGAAGCACAGTTCTTTTGTTCTGAGCAAGCTCACTGTTCAGACCACATAGGAAACACTGTAGAGTAGAAGAGTGCTCTTTTCTCAAAAGCAGAGTGTGTTTCTTGTAAGGCGAGCTAGCGTTTGTTTTGCAGTCCTAAATGGATTGAATCACATGCAGTTTCTGGTCCTAGGAGCAAGAGTTGTTTTCTGGTAAGAAGAGTCACTATTGAGCTCCCATTGTCATACACAGGGCAAATAGCACTGGTGTCTGTTCCCAGCAAATACAGTGTATTGGACTGAAGAGGAGCTATTGTTCTTGTCAGTTTCCTAAGCAGAGTTGAACTAGATATAGCCCGTGTGTGTAGGAAGCACAGTTCTTTTGTTCTGAGCAAGCTCACTGTTTTGGCCATATAGGAAACACAGTAGAGTAGAAGAGTGCTCTTTTATCATAAGCAGAGTGTGTTTCTTATAATGCGAGCTAGCGTTTGTTTCGCAGTACTAAATGGAGTTGAATCACATGCAGTTTTTGGTCCTACGAGCAAGAGTTGTTTTCTGGTAAGGAAAGTCACTATTGTGCTCCCATTGCCATACACAGTGCAAATAGCACTCGCGTCTGTGCCCATTACGTACAGTGTTTTGGACTGAAGAGGAGCTACTGTTCTTGTCAGTTTCCTAGGTAGAGTTGAACTAGATATGGCCCGTGTGTGTAGGAAGCACAGTTCTTTTGTTCTGAGCAAGCTCACTGTTCAGACCCCATAAGAAACACTGTAGAGTAGAAGAGTGCTCTTTTCTCAAAAGCAGAGTGTGTTTCTTGTAAGGCGAGCTAGCGTTTGTTTTGCAGTCCTAAATGGAGTTGAATCACACGGAGTTTCAGGTCCTATGAGCAAGAGATTTTTCTGGTAAGAAGAGACACTATTGAGCTCCCATTGTCATTCACAGGGCAAATAGCACTGGCGTCTGTTCCCAGCAAGTAGAGTGTATTGGACTGAAGTGGACCAACTGTTCTTGTCAGTTTTCTTAAGCAGAGTTGAACTAGATATAGCCAGTGTGTGTAGGATGCAAAGTTCTTTTGTTCTGAGCAAGCTCACTATTCTGGCCCTATAGGAAACACAGTAGAGTAGAAGAGTGCTCTTTTCTCAAAAGCAGAGAGTGTTTCTTGTAAGGCGAGCTAGCGTTTTTTTCCCGTCCTAAATCTAGTTGAGTCACATGCAGTTTCTGGTCCTACGAACAAGAGTTGTTTTCTGGTAAGAAGAGTCACTATTGCGTTCCCTTTGTCATACACAGGGCAAATAGCCCTCGCGTCTGTTCCCAGCATGTACAGTGTATTGGACTGAAGATGATCTACTGCTCTTGTCAGTTTCCTAAGCAGAGTTGAACTAGATATGGCCCGTTTGTGTAGGAAGCACAGTTCTTTTGTTCTGAGCAAGCTCACTGTTCAGTCCCTATAGAAAACACAATAGAGTAGAAGAGTGATCTTTTCTCAAAAGCAGAGTGTGTTTCTTGTAAGGCGAGCTAGCATTTGTTTCTCAGTCCAAAATGGAGTTGAATCACATGCAGTTTCTGGTCCTACAAGCAAAAGATGTATTCTGGTAAGGAAAGTCACTATTGTGCTCCCTTTGCGATAAACAGTGCAAATAGCACTCACGTCTTTTCCCAGCAAGTACAGTGTATGGGACTGAAGAGGAGCTACTGTTCTTGTCAGTTTCCTAAGCAGAGTTGAACTAGATATGGCTTGTGTGTGTAGGAAGCACAGTTCTTTTGTTCTGAGCAAGCTCTCTGTACTGGCCCTATAGGAAACACAGAAGAGCAGAAGAGTGCTCTTTTCTCAGAAGCAGAGTGTGGTTCTTGTAAGGTGAGCTAGCGTTTGTTTCCCAGTCCTAAATGGAGTTGAATCACATGCAGTTTCTGGTCCTACGAACAAGAGTTGTTTTCTGGTAAGAAGAGTCACTATTGCGTTCCCTTTGTCATACACAGGGCAAATAGCACTCGCGTCTGTTCCCAGCATGTACAGTGTATTGGACTGAAGATGATCTACTGCTCTTGTCAGTTTCCTAAGCAGAGTTGAACTAGATATGGCCCGTTTGTGTAGGAAGCACAGTTCTTTTGTTCTGAGCAAGCTCACTGTTCAGGCCCTATAGAAAACAAAATAGAATAGAAGAGTGATCTTTTCTCAAAAGCAGAGTGTGTTTCTTGTAAGGCGAGCTAGCATTTGTTTCCCAGTGCTAAATGGAGTTGAATCACATGCAGTTTTTGATCCTAGGAGCAAGAGTTGTTTTCTGGTAAGGTAAGTCACTATTGTGCTCCCATTGCCATACACAGTGCAAATAGCACTCACGTCTGTTCCCAGCAAGTACAGTGTATTGGACTGAAGAGGAGCTACTGTTCTTGTCAGTTTCGTAAGCAGAATTGACCTAGATATTGCCCGTGTGTGTAGGAAGCACAGTTCTTTTGTTCTGAGCAAGCTCACTATTCTGGCCCTATAGGAAACACAGTAGAGTAGAAGAGTGCTCTTTTCTCAAAAGCAGAGTGTGTTTCTTGTAAGGCGAGCTAGCATTTGTTTCGCAGTCCTAAATGGAGTTGAATCACATGCAGTTTCTGGTCCTACGAGCAAGAGTTGTTTTCTGGTAAGAAGAGTCAATATTGCGCTCCCATTGTCATACACATTACAAATAGCACTGGCGTCTGTTCCCAGCATGTACAGTGTATTGGACTGAAGAGGATATACTGTTCTTGTCAGTTTCCTAAGCAGAATTGAACTAGATATGGCCGTGTGTGTAGGAAGCACAGTTCTTTTGTTCTGAGCAAGCTCACTGTTCTGGCCCTATAGGAAACACAGTAGAGTAGAAGTGTAATCTTTTCTCAAAAGCAGAGTGTGTTTCTTGTAAGGCGAGATAGTGTTTGTTTCCCAGTCCTAAAAGGAGTTGAATCACATGCCTTTTTTGGTCCTACGAGCAAGAGTTGTTTTCTGGTAAGGAAAGTCACTATTGTGCTCCCATTGCCATACAAAGTGCAAATAGCACTCACGTCTGTTCCCATTAAGTACAGTGTATTGGACTGAAGTGGAGCTACTGTTCTTGTCAGTTTCCTAAATAGAGTTGAACAGATATGGCCCGTGTGTGTAGGAAGCACAGTTCTTTTGTTCTGAGCAAGCTCACTGTTCAGACCACATAGGAAACACTGTAGAGTAGAAGAGTGCTCTTTTCTCAAAAGCAGAGTGTGTTTCTTGTAAGGCGAGCTAGCGTTTGTTTTGCAGTCCTAAATGGATTGAATCACATGCAGTTTCTGGTCCTAGGAGCAAGAGTTGTTTTCTGGTAAGAAGAGTCACTATTGAGCTCCCATTGTCATACACAGGGCAAATAGCACTGGTGTCTGTTCCCAGCAAATACAGTGTATTGGACTGAAGAGGAGCTATTGTTCTTGTCAGTTTCCTAAGCAGAGTTGAACTAGATATAGCCCGTGTGTGTAGGAAGCACAGTTCTTTTGTTCTGAGCAAGCTCACTGTTTTGGCCATATAGGAAACACAGTAGAGTAGAAGAGTGCTCTTTTATCATAAGCAGAGTGTGTTTCTTATAATGCGAGCTAGCGTTTGTTTCGCAGTACTAAATGGAGTTGAATCACATGCAGTTTTTGGTCCTACGAGCAAGAGTTGTTTTCTGGTAAGGAAAGTCACTATTGTGCTCCCATTGCCATACACAGTGCAAATAGCACTCGCGTCTGTGCCCATTACGTACAGTGTTTTGGACTGAAGAGGAGCTACTGTTCTTGTCAGTTTCCTAGGTAGAGTTGAACTAGATATGGCCCGTGTGTGTAGGAAGCACAGTTCTTTTGTTCTGAGCAAGCTCACTGTTCAGACCCCATAAGAAACACTGTAGAGTAGAAGAGTGCTCTTTTCTCAAAAGCAGAGTGTGTTTCTTGTAAGGCGAGCTAGCGTTTGTTTTGCAGTCCTAAATGGAGTTGAATCACACGGAGTTTCAGGTCCTATGAGCAAGAGATTTTTCTGGTAAGAAGAGACACTATTGAGCTCCCATTGTCATTCACAGGGCAAATAGCACTGGCGTCTGTTCCCAGCAAGTAGAGTGTATTGGACTGAAGTGGACCAACTGTTCTTGTCAGTTTTCTTAAGCAGAGTTGAACTAGATATAGCCAGTGTGTGTAGGATGCAAAGTTCTTTTGTTCTGAGCAAGCTCACTATTCTGGCCCTATAGGAAACACAGTAGAGTAGAAGAGTGCTCTTTTCTCAAAAGCAGAGAGTGTTTCTTGTAAGGCGAGCTAGCGTTTTTTTCCCGTCCTAAATCTAGTTGAGTCACATGCAGTTTCTGGTCCTACGAACAAGAGTTGTTTTCTGGTAAGAAGAGTCACTATTGCGTTCCCTTTGTCATACACAGGGCAAATAGCC